>NC_133354.1:28252387-28352387 GCF_030506205.2 Paramisgurnus dabryanus
AACACATTTGAAACATTATAATAAACTTGATCTTTCCATAGCTGATGATTGTTTATACCGTTACCGATGTGTATAACCACACTTCTACATATTGTCCACATACGTTCTGTAATTCAACTGAAAAACCAATTCTGTATATTATTGTAAATAATCCTTTTAATGTGCCCAAGAAAGTCTTGCTTTAAAAGATTATTATATTGTGTTCTGTGTACTTGTGTTTTTTTTTTGTAGCAGCTCATTTCACCACTTTTTCAAATAATTCCTCTCTTGTTATGCCCTATTTTGTAATAATCTAAGAACACTAAGTAATGTAATTTATTGAATTTTCGCATTAAAAGTTATGTCTGTAAAAAGTGTCATGCAAATTTGATATGCTGTTTGTGTGCAGTTATTTTATTATTATTAATACTACTACTATTAATAAGAAGACATTTAACAAATTTATGTCAGTTTGGCCAAGGAAAGACCTCATTATACTAATGTTTAAATGGTCTCCTTTTACAAGTGTGTTGGTCTATTTATAACAACAAAAATGATAGATATTTAAGTATGTGATATTTGAATAAACGTGTAGGTTGCCTGCCAAAGCACTTTCTATTTAAAACCTCAATTTGAATATTTATTATTTTTTATATTAGCTTCTTTTGTGAATGTTAACATTTTAAACAATGATAAAACAAAACAACAAGTTAAATAAAATAAAAAAGTAAAACAAAAAGGTTTTGAGTAGCCTATATTAAAAAAGTAGTTTCCAGATCGTTTTATCCATTGTGGTAGCCTTGCTCACAAAAAGGTTGGAGACCCCTGATTTAAAGATTATTATTTTCATAAGCATAATATTGTTTTTCTAAAATAATGTGCGACTGTGCGCACAGCGCCATTCGGCGGAAGTTGAGGGATGGGAGTGTGACGTCACTGTGTTTGGTTGCGTCTGTACTGATGTGAGAGACAGTCAGTTAGCATGTCTTTCCATTTCAATTTAATAATGGTCTGAAGAGGAAATCATGAATCTCCGCGGTGTTTTTCAAGATTTCAACCCCAGGTAAGCTTCGACGCGTAAGGTGAACAATAAAACCCACATGCTTTGTTTTGATATGATGAACATTCACTTTGTTAGCTTAGCTGCTAATGTTCACTTTCCAGGCCTGTTGGATTTGTCTTGGCATAGTTTTAGCGTGATGTGACATTAAGCAGGAAATAAAAAGGTTTTAATATTTAAACCTTCAACACGACCTTTATACATTTAACACTTTATATCCTAAAGTACTACGATATAATCAAACACTGCACTGACTGCAGATACAAACATTTGCTGCTAAGATTCTCATACAAGCATTAGCAATGCCACTTTCCTTTAAGTCAAAGTTTAAGGCAAAACAATTTAAGTTTGATAAATCTGTCCATGTTTGTTTGAAAACTGTACATGTCTTTGGTTACAGTTGAACTGTATGTGTGTTATTTTGCAGCAAGTTCCTGATCTATGCATGCCTGCTGCTCTTCTCTGTGCTGCTGTCATTGAAGTTGGATGGCATCATCCAGTGGAGCTACTGGGCGGTGTTTGCGCCCATCTGGCTCTGGAAACTCATGGTCATCATTGGGGCTTCAGTGGGCACTGGGGTGTGGGCTCATAACCCACAATACAGGTCAGTGTGACGTCAGTCAGAATCATGTAACAGTCAACATGAAATCAGATTGAAATTTATTAAGGCAAGTACCACAACCCTACTGAAAAAAAATGTTTTAGCTGGCCTCCCATCTTGGTATTAGCTGGTGTAGCAAGCTGGTCTAGCTGGTCAGGCTGGAAGACCAGCTGACCCACCAGCTTTGCCAGGCTAGGAGGACCAGTTTAAACCAGCTAGGCTGACCATATGTGCCGTTCTTCAAAAGACACATCCTGGCCAGGATTTCGAGTGCGTCTTTCGGAAGTCGAATTTGTCAATCAAAGTTTTATTATTTCAGATTATTATTTCAGAAAAGCAACTGTTAATTTTAAGGTAAGATTAAAACTACGATTGTATGTATTATGTTTTTAACTGAAATTCTTGTTGACGTATGCGGTTGACAAATACGATTTCCGGAAGACGCACTCGAAATCCTGGCCAGTATTGTCAGCCTTAAACCAGCAACAGTCACCTTAAAGAGCTGGAGTAGATTAATTATGAGATTATAATGTAGATTTAATCAATAGATTATATGAGATAAACTGTATAATAACTTGAAATAATTTGAAAGATTTAGATTTAAATGCATTTGGCATTTGCGTTTATCAACAACAAAAAAATCATCATTAACTCAATAAAGGTCATGGGAAAAGCTGATGATAAAGTCAGACTTAAGTAAGAAGTTTTCCATTGGGTTACAAGAAGAAAGTCTCAAGAGTGAACTTGACCTCCACATCCTGTTCAGAAAGTCGTCCTGTCTGTGTTTTAGGAGGGGAGAGAGTCCTCCGCAATCCACTCCAGACACATTTTAAGATCGGAATGTTTCTCATATAAAATGCCCACATTTTATCTTTTGTACAATTTCTGCCAATAAAAAATATTTTAACATGTTTTTGAATTTGTTACATATGCAAATAGTCATATTGCAGAATTAAAATGCACATTTCTGTGGGACAGAGGGAGTTTGTGTTAAAGCACTCTCATTGTCCTGTGGTCAAGCGTATTGTATGACCCATTGTATGATGTTGTGGTCTTCAGGGCTGAAGGAGAGACCTGCGTGGAGTTCAAGGCCATGCTGATCGCCGTGGGCATCCACCTCCTCCTGCTCACCTTTGAGGTTCTGGTGTGTGCCCGCGTAGAACGGGGTTCACACTTTTGGCTTTTAGTCTTCATGCCGCTCTTTTTCGTCTCACCGGTTTCTGTTGCAGCTTGCGTGTGGGGATTCAGACACGACCGCTCACTAGAGGTATTCGCTAAGGAGATTTTTCCAATCAAATAATTCCATAAATTGATGTGTTAATCTTTTCATCCTCCTGATTTTTGTATTCGTCAGCTGGAGATTCTCTGCTCGGTCAATATTCTTCAGTTCATCTTTATTGCATTGCGACTGGATGAAATCATCAGATGGCCGTGGTTGGTAAGGACATCAGTTCAACTTTGATCAGAGTCACCTGCAGTTGATTCTTTTGTGATTCAAGCTCTGCACTTTTAACAGCATCATGTCTTTGCTAGGTGGTGTGCGTGCCGTTGTGGATTCTTATGTCCTTCTTGTGTCTGGTTGTGCTCTATTACATCGTCTGGTCTGTGCTCTTCCTGCGCTCCATGGATGTTATTCCCGAGCAACGGCGTACTCACATCACCATGGCGATCAGCTGGATGACCATTGTTGTTCCCCTGCTTACCTTTGAGGTTCGATTCCAACAACATTCGTTTTGATGATGTAATTTATGCACTTGTAGCATGTCTTTTGATTGTTATTATGTGAGTTTAGTTGTCACTAAAGGCCAAAGTATGGTCCACATACAGTGCATGTGACGCAATTTTCGCCATCAGAAGATTGCATGTGTGCTGTACACGTTGCGCACAGTTAGATTTTTGAAACTCTGCATACATTGTACGCATAGGTCGCACATGCACGTACAGGAGAATGTAGTATGTAGCCCAGGTGATGCATTGCATTTTGTCACAATGCGCATGCGTCGAACATCTGTGTACACATAAAAAAACTATACTTTGCCAGACTGTGCCTTCGATCGTGCGCATACGTTCGCGTACATGTAATAAAACAGACTATACTCTCGACTAAACCTGTATGAATATCCAAGCCGTTTTTTTAAATTTAATGTAAGTGAATTGCAACTTCAGACAGGGTTCCCACTGGTCCTTGAAAGTATGTGAATTTGGGGGGGAAATTCAAGGCCCTGGGAAGTTTTTGAAAATATACATACATAGATACAGGTCATTGAAAGTGCTTGAATCTATTTTAGTTTTCCCCTGTTATTATTCCCTGTGTAGTGTAGGATGGCATCATAAAAATTCTATACTTTTTGGGCACACAAGCTAAACTTTTAGCTTTAAATGCTTATATATTCTGTATGCGAATGTTGATTCATACCAAAATGGTTTTTTGCATAGTTGTGTTTGACACATGAAAACATCTCTTGTTACGTATGTAACTGTTGTTTCCTGAGAAGGGAACGAGACGTTGCGTCTTCCTTGGCCATACTTCCTGTGTCCCTGTAACGCCATCTTTGGCAATATTTCAGATAGCGATATACTTCCTGGCTCCCACGTCACCCTGTCTTTGTCGTTAAGCCTCACCATAGGTTGAATTTTATATACACATAGACGCACTTACCCCTGGAGGGTGACGCAGCGTGAGTTCCTTCGAAAGGGAACTGTAACAATGTATCTTAAAAGGTAACACGATGTAACATTGCTCTCACTTGAAAGGTGTCCCCACATTTAATCCTTGAAATGAGATGAAGATGAGTCAATGATGATAGCAATTTTATTCATGAATAAAACCTTCATCATTGTTTGTGTTGTTTTCAGATTCTTCTTGTGCATAAGCTGGATGGTCATTATAGTTCCAACTATGTTCCAGTGTTTGTGCCTCTCTGGGTGTCTTTGGTTACTCTAATGGTGACCACGTTCGGTCAGAAAGGAGGCAATCATTGTACGTAACATTTAACCTATGTTATTGCTGGGTCATTTAGTTACCCACCCTTCATAACTTAATGAAACCATATTTTCATATTTGACTTATTTTTTATGTTTAAACAATCACATCTGATTTCTCTATTTTTCAGGGTGGTTTGGAATTCGCAAGGACTTCTGCCAGTTCCTCCTTGAACTTTTCCCCTTCTTGAGGGAATACGGCAACATATCGTACGATTTGCACCATGAAGATTCCGACGTGTCCGAGGAAATGCCCATCCACGAAGCACCAAAAATCGCTCCAATGTTTCGTAAGAAGACGGGTGTGGTGATCACTCAAAGTCCTGGCAAATACTTTGTGCCACCGCCCAAACTGTGCATCGACATGCCAGACTAATGCTCAGACGTTTGTCATCGTTTGACTGTTTTCGAACAGTGAGGAAAACATAGCACTATGCACTGGGGTCCACAATAGGACGTACCCGTTGAGAAAAAGAAAAATTCAGACCTGCTACAAAGATGTTTCTTTTGAGCTCCACTTTGGTAAAGACTCTTCAGAAGACTCTTGCGTTTGAGCTAAGCTCAAATTAAGCGGATCCTAGCCATTTTATATTTGTAAACCATAGCCTCTTGTTGCATTTACGGTCAAATCCAACTGTATACGTGGGACCTATTGCCCTCAGGACTGGTTAAACTTTCAAGACAACTCCGTGAATGATCTTGTAAAGACAGTCTAACATGTAGATAAAAGAGGCAGGTGGATTTCTTTTTTGTTTGATTTTAAATCCATATATACTGTATCTGTCAGTCCTAACTATAATGTTTGCTCTTCCACTGCAGTATTTTTCTCTGTGTAATCCCAGCAGTTATGGCAGCCCCCATATTTACACTGTGATTGCTGCGTTTAGGATTACAGAAAGTTGTTAATATAAAATTATTTTAAATGCATTTGATATTGATTTATTAATTTGAAAAAGTTTTCATTTTTCAATAAGTCAAGGCTTTCCGAATCTGGACGTCTAACCATGCACAACAGAAGTACAATACAACAACTTTGTACAGTTTAATTAAACTGACTCCATATTGTTCAGTTTGTACGTAATTATACAGCTGTCTTTGTGTGAGATTATAACCACTTGACAGAACCTGTTATTACTACATATTCCCTGTAATTTTAGAAAAGCAAAACCATGAATTGAGTTGGCCTTTTACAGTCAACCGTAAGCACTGATTTGGACCAACTCATTTGGATGCATTTATAGTAAAATTACAATTTTACCCCCCCCCCTTTTTTTCAAAGATCTTTAATTGTTAATTTAACTATTGATCAGTTACAGTACATTTACCCTCCTACACCAAAAATAATACATCCAAAAGTTTGTTTCAGAATTTTGCGCAACTGTTATGTCAGAAAATGAGATGTTTCTTTGTGTTGGATCGTTTCTCTTTAGATGTCAGATACTTTGGTCGCTTTCTCAGCTGGTCTGATGAAACAGCCATAGAAATGTATCATTGTAGATATGGACCAATATCTCAGTTTTATGTTCTCCAATGTACTACACATTTAACACTCGTCGTCATTGTGTCCATTCCTTTGTAAAGGCAATGTAGCTTTCAACAGTGCCTGACATTAAAATCTCATTGTTTACCGTGCAAATGTTGCGTGAATTTGTCTATGTTTTACTTCATTTTTGGTCCTAATTAAAAATTATCACACTTATAATTTTTCACGTATTGCAGTGTTATTTAATCTTACATTTAGCTTTCTACTACAGGAAATGTACTTTTGGATTGTTAAAAAGGAATTTTGGCCTGTTGCCATTTGTTTTGCATTATAGGTCATTTATTAACCAATATACGCACGGCATAACAATATGATGACAACAGATTGCCTGCTGGTGGTCTGGACCAGATGTGAGAGAGTAACTGCTGATTTAAATATGCCACAAAGATAACTAATAACCTTGCCACCTCTAGAAAGGCTATGGTGGTTTTGTTGGCTGAATAAGTTTTATATCAAGGGCTATAAATGATAAACCACTGATTATTTGCATCTTTTGCCATTGCTGATTTTAAAACATCTGTCCAGTTTTGATATTTGTCACTTGCTCATGTCGAGTCATTAAAATAGACCACCGTTTTGATGATTTTCTAATTCTGCAAAGGCCAAAAACACATGCATTAACATCAGTGTTGGGTGTTACTAAGTAATTTGTTACGTAATTTAATTTTCCCCTAAAAAACGTAAAGTAAGGGATTATTCTTTTCCCCCCAGTAATTTAATTACTTCTGATGTAATTGAACTAAATACTGCGTATGGACTGTAGAACAATTATATATAATACAATAGTGGATTTAACACTAAATTTAAAGTCTAAAGGTTAAAATGCATGTTTTTTTGTATCCTTCTCACATTAAATACTTTGGTGAGTTAATAATAATGCTAACACTCAATTCTCACTATTAACTAATTGGTTATTGGCATTAATATTACTGAGATATTGGATGTTAATTAATACTTAAAAAGCACAAATAGATGCCTGAATCTGCAAAACCTTATTCTGCATCCTTAATCCTACCTAGTCCCTACCAAAACTTAAATTTAACAATTATTTTGCTACGTCTTAATAATCAATAATTATGAGTAAATTGAGGCAAAAGTAGTTAATAGTGAGAATTGGGCCTTAAAAAGTGCAACCAGAATAATTAATGTACTTTTATATGATTTATTCAAGCCATTTTAAGCATATCTTTGTATTATTTACTAAATAGGATTTATAAAGTAATTTAAGTAATTAAATACTTTTTGGAGAGGGTAATTTGTACAGTAATCTAATTACATGATTAAAGATGTAATTAGTAATTCATTACTTTTTTTAAGTAAATTTTTTTACCCAACACTGATTAACATATACTAGTTTATTGGTGCATCATCAAATAATTTCTATTGAATAAGGATTGGATCAATTTGAGTGACAAATTATATTTTGTATTTTTTTGTCAAGTATTTAATTATTTTACCCAGAGAAGAAAAGGATTGTGCAACAGACAAGGTAGTGTCTTTACACAGTTAATTAATGCAGTGGTTCTCAAACTAAGGGGGCCCCAGATTTATGACATTTTATAAAATACATTAATTTAATAAAATACATTAATTCTGTGTAATTAAACAAAAAAAAAACAAGGCTATATAACCAACTTTAGTTTTATGTTTATGAATGAACAGCACTACGTAGTATCATTTAATGTTTTGCTTTGTTTATTTTAAGTTTAAGAATTGTTTTGTCGTTCATTTTTATTGGGGGAGATAGAGTGCGCAAATGGATGCACTGTACAGCAAAAAAGTTCGAGAACCACTGCATTTTGCCTTTGCTATACTTAATGCCAGTGAATTGAGAAAAAAAACGTGTCGAATATCGGTGCATCTCTAATTATGTACGTTACGAATTAAAACAATTAATTTAAAATGTTTATATAATATCAAGACGTTTTTGTGAGACCTGTTGGCAGGGAATGTTGAAACTTTATCAGCACCTTCTGTCACCCAAAGCCTTCTCAGAATGTATGTACCATCAGTTAAATGTTTAGGAAAAGTACGCCGTAGCTGAGTTAAGATAGTGTAAATGTAATTAGATCTCTGATGGTGGCAGCAGCGGCATTGGTGACGCAATGTCTGTGTGCTCGCGGTCAGAGCGCGCGACTCCACCCAACGGCAGAAGCACAAAACAAGTTGACGAGCGCCGCGCGAGTCATGACGTTTGAGAGGATATCGTGAAGAACAAACTCTAGGCAAACTCTTGACAAAAGCATGTAACCAGCTCTCGACGAGCGATTAAACCATCTGGAATTAATAAAAGTAACTAAAAAGTCGATTTTAGGAAGGAGTCATGGTCGCGGAGTGTCGAGTGTGACGGAGTTTAAAGCTAACTGAGCGCAGCTAGCCCGGGAGTTTGGCGTCGCGAGCAGTTTCACGAACAGTGAAAATATAGTAATAAAGATAGTTTTAGTACAAAGTAGTGAAAGTTAAAGCTTTAGGTGTCTATCTGAAAGTTTATTTGCTGTGTAGTTGGTCTGTGGACGGTTGGAGATGGCTCAGTCGCCGGTAGCTGTTCAAGTTCCTGGAATGCAGGTGGGTTTGTGTGGAAAGGTAAAGCCAGGCCATCATCATAATGAATATTATCCCGCATTTATCATAATATACTCTATATCACATCTATATGTTCATTAGTGTGAGTTCTTAACAGTTTACTTTAAGTTTATAAATAGTTTTAAACACTGAAGTTGTCACGACATTGTTGTTTTTTAGACATGAACCATAGCATTTGTTTTGATCATGTTCTTTGATAATACCTTGGATTGCCATGTAAATTTGGTTGCATATAAATATGGCAAGCAGCCAGTACCGTTGTATTACAGCGTGATATATCACAGAACTATCACTACAGTACATTTATTGAACAGTTTTATCATTGGTCAGGTCGTTTACCATGCCTGGCTTTAACCTCCTCAGTCATTATGTGCATATACACTGTTTATGAATGAAACGCATATCAATGCATATTAAAAAACAATACACAACGATTACTAGAATTTTGTACATGCAATCTGATACCATTTTGAATGTTTATTTTAATATGTTTCCACATAAAATAATGGCATACTCTACCTGTTTCGTGCAACATGTTAAATTAACAGATTAATAAATTATAATAGTTTGTATAAATAGTTTATTAAAATGCAAATGCGTTTGTTGAAAATGTATTAATTCGTTTATATATATTTTAGAATACAAAATTAAGATATTTTATCAATAAAGTCGGGCATAGGCTTAATTGGTACTTTGACACCAGTTAAGCCCCTGTGTGTTCCAAATAAGACCACATTTAGGGTATTTTCAGACCCTGAGCCTTCATTTTGGAACCTGGTGTGTTTTCTCTCTTGGTTCAGTTCTTTAAGCATATGTGAACACAGTCTAAAATGATCTTGTTGGATCCGCACCAAAACCACTGCTCCGAGACCGATTAAATGAGGTGGTCTCGTCCCGATTGCAAACGAACTCTAGAGCGGTATTAGTGTAAATGCAATTCGACCCAACGGACCAATAAACAGGCCAACTTATATCTTTATTAACTATGAATTAGTGTTGGGTGATATGCCCCATTATGAGATCGTCCTATTGTCAGCCTGTTAGATCGCCGATACACAATAGTATCGGGGGCCGGGGCAATAGTTTCTCATTTATTTATTTATTTGTACATTTTTTACTCATTTATGACAAGCCACTTGATTGGTGGACCAAAAAGCTGATTTACTTTCAGGGGAACACTGTCATGACATCAACCTTTTTAAAACTGATGCCATTAATCCGAGTGCATCATTAAAGCGCAGGCGCTCTGAAATTTCCTGCGTGCCAGGGAGCGAGATCAACGCACTCGCTGGTTTTAAAACCCCTGCGTACCTAACAACCTCTCTAGTGCAAGGAAATGGCAGAGCTGCACAAATTACAAGCTCAGGTGCGAAGAAGAGTCACATTACAAGTTCATAATAATAACTATCAACATGAAAGGCCACTATCGGACATACGTCTGACTATCTTCGATACACAATAGTATCGTCTATCGAATTCGGCACAACCTACCTGATAGCTCTTTGGGGATGAATTCTGGTGAGCACGTCAACACCATTTAAAACCAAAGTGCACCTGTTTCTAATAAAATATCTTCTAATGGCTCTTCTCCGCAATAGGACGTTTTTCCGCCTAAGTTTTGATTCATGCTCAAAATAATGAAGTAATAAAACCACAGTTACCAAAAAGGCCACGCAATAATCCTGTAAAGCTACTGTCCGTCCATCCTGATAGAAAATTTGAGAGTAATTCTGGGGGAAAAAATATGTTTACTCGCACATGACTTGTATTTACAAAGTCTGGTTCATTTGGAAATATTGCCTTGTGAAGGCGAACAGATCCCAGATAAAATTGCAACATAGCCATTTAACCCCTGGTTTCGAAACAAAGGAATTAATTTACAGCTCTGAAAACACCCTAAGATTGTTTCACAAAATATAGAAAATATTAATTTTAAAATAAGTAAACATTCAATATATTTATTCAGTGACGGAAATATTTAAAAAAAATTATTTTACTAATGTTTGCGATAGAGCTCATCACCAGTACCAGTAACATTTATCAGGTCTCCCATCCCTGATGAGAATCAACTCTTGGCCTTTACTTTCTCAAAGACTGGCTACTTCAAACTGTTTTGCTAGCAAAAACAAAAAAATTTCTATGCCCCTATGGTAAAGGTGACATACCAGTACGATTTTTAGACATGTGCTGTAGTTTTTTCTCTCTTTTTTATTTTCTTGCAAATGATTAGAAGACATCTGTCAGGGATCCAGACTGCCCTCAAAATTTGAGTGTGCCACTGAATTTTACATCCAGTTGCACATGTGTGACCAGTACATTTGAAATGTTTTTGTGATGTGACACTGAATTTGAAACAGAACATTGTACTTTCTGCATCTATCATTAAAGTATTTAATAGTAATATAGTGGAAATTAGTAGAATATTAGTTGAATATTTGGTTAGCTTGTTGATTTATAGTGTGTGTCCCTAAATTTTCTGGTTGCGCCCCTAAAATTTACAGTTGGGGGGCAACTGTGCTCCTAGTGAAAAAAGTTAGTCTGGAGCACTGTCTGTTATATAGTCATGCTACACAATGTGTCATTTGTGGGCTATATCTATATATAGTTGTGAAATGTAAATTAAGATTTACAGAATTAGGATAATGACCGTCGTGTCCTCACCAACCGGCACAGCAAGTAAACTGTTGCCTACAATTCGTGTGTTTGTTGTAGTCCAAGAAAAGAGATTTAAATTAGAGTAGATAACTCGCGTCATCATTTACTTTGGGATTTGTATCTTTGCATATCGTTAACATGTACTAAAACACACTTGCACACCAGAGGAAATGTAAAATCGTGAATCGTATAATAGGTGCTCTTTAAATGGTTCCACAGTGAATAATTGTGAAAAAGACAGTTTTCTTTTTTCTTTTAAAAATATAAGATTTGTTTATACAGACATGCAATATACTGTGGATTAAGCATCATAGTAATAGTAATGTTTATTGTGCCCACATTAGGTTTCATTGTGCCCCATTTCTGGCAATCTACCACATCTTTAAAAAAGTTAATGAAAATAACCTGCTCTACAAAATAATTTGTCAAACTAATATTATGTCGGAGTCCACTGCTTGTTTAGCAAGTAAACATGCTGCACAGAGTTTTGTACGTGTGTATTTAAGAGCTTTTTCTGAATTTTCAGCAAAATTGATGAAATACAATCGCGCAACTTTCACACGCTTTCAAAACGAAACTACAGAGATTAGACACTTTAGTTTTATCAATGAAAGGCTAAAAATAGCGCTGTTCACCGTATGTTCACGCCAGAAGTAAAAAAAAGACGTAAAACTTGTGTTTAATACCTCAGATTAGATAAATGGGCAGAGAGAAGGCGGTCGCATGTGGCTGTTCGAACACATTCAACCACATATGCGTTCCGCAACTCCAAAGCGATCCGATCGAAAGTGGTTTCGACTACCTCTGGATGTGGTTGAAAGTGGTCGAACGTGGACGAGCTCAAAAAGTTTTGAACACCGTTTACACCTGGCATTAACGTCGTCCACTTGTGATCTGATCAAGGAAAACGCATGTTAATGCTAAGTGTAAACAGCCTCTAAGGCTTATGGTTTGACCGTGAGATTAGCTTTGTGCACACGCTAATAAACAAATCTTTTCATTTTAAAGGAAAATTATATAAAATTAAGTTCTACCCCAACAACAATACATTTATCTTTTATTTCACATAATATCAATGCATTTACAAAATTGCAGAAATGTGTTGATTTCTTAAGGGTCTCGAAACACCAAAGTTTTGGGGTGTCTTTGTTTGAGTTCTGCTGAGGCCGTGTACACATAAATGGGTCTAACTTAACTGACAGATGTGATTGGCATGCAACAAATATGTCATGGAAGTAATAGATCACTGGATTGCTTAAATTCATGAGCATAATAAAATAAGATTTTCTCTATTTATAATTTGACATTAAAGTTAAAAGTGGGCTTAAAAGGTATACTTACCCTAATCATTTTATTTTATAATGTCATTACATGACTAGTAAGTAATACTAAGAGCTAACATGCATAATTGTAAGTCCTTTATATATTCAAGTGCAGGTTTCTGTACAGTATGCTGAGTGTTTGGGATTAGTAGATTAATGAGGGGTATATGTTTGTGTTTACTGACCTGTATACACATGGCAAAGTTTGTGCAAACTGTTGTCTGGATCAATCTACACTGGACAGGTCTATATTTGGATATCTCTGTGCACCTGGTCAAATGATGGTGCAGATATTTATCTATGAGGCGGCACCTGCTCCCTAAAGGTGTGCCAGCATTCACTCCTGTTCCCTCTTTATAAAACATAATGAGTCTGCTCTTTGCTACCAATGACCTAGGACAGTGATGTAATCCATCTTTACTGTATTAGTGTTACAGCAAGAAATAGCCTAAACTGCAGCACAGGAAGTGTGACTGCTGCGGTTCTGTCTTATTGTGGCCACTGTCTCAGTTTTAGACTGGTTGATGTTCGGATACATGACTTTCTTCAAAGTAGACTGAGGTTTGAAAGGTCACCTGAACTCTAGCTGAGCATGTTGTCCTCTCTATAATTTCTTTACTATGACAACTATGTTGTTGCTGAGCTGTATTGTTAATCATTATGCATGACAATGTCTCAACGCTGGGATCCTTCACTTATTAACCTACCATTTGGGACATTTTTAATGTTTATTTTGTAAATTCAGCCGGGTTCAAAGTCCAAACTCCTCATTGAATAGGCCGTACAGTTGTTCATTCATAGAGGTGATGCTTCAAAAGCATTAGGAATGTTGGGCTGAAGTGTCTGGGTGTGGCCTGTGAAGAAGTGTTTCGTACACTAGTTTCCCATAGTTGACTCCTGAGTCAGCAAGACACAGGTACTGTACAGTGAAAGCTTAAAGGGATAGTTCACCCAAAAATGAAAATTCTGTCATCATTTACTTTCATGTTGTTACAAACCTGTTTAAATGTCTTTGTTCTGGTGAACACAAAGTAGGATATTTTGAGAAATGTTTGTAACCAAACCATTCGTGGACCCCACTTACTTCCGTAGTATTATTTTATCCTACTTTGAAAAGTGAATGGGGTCCACGAATGGTTTGGTTACAAACATTTTTCAAAATATCTTTGTGTTCACCAGAACAAAAACATTTATACAGGTTTGTAACAACATGAGAGTGAGTAAAATCATTTTTGAATGAACTATCCCTTTAAAGAGCATCTATTTTGTTGTTAAAAACAATGCTTTCCAGAAAATGTTCTTCTTTAAATATATAAACATACAATATATATATATGGGAAGGTTTCTTCAAAAATACCGAATTTTGAGCAAAAAGCTGAGATAATTGCATTTTTGTGAAGGACTTTTGATAGAGATCAGATGCAGAGCGATAATTAAAACATACACAGAGTTTAAACTGTTTGCCCTAAAGGGATACTTCCGGGTTTTATAAGTTGGGTAAGAACGCCACCTGGTGGATAATAGTGAAAATACGGATTGCCGGAAAAACTCATCATTGGCAGGGAAGCATTTTCTCTTAATTGACGAGTTTACTCGGAGCGGGGAAAGAGTTAACGCATACTAATACGCAGGGGCCAATCACACCAAACACGTTTATGGCAGTTGCAGGCGCCTTTTTTGAATAATATTCTATGGACAGGGAGCATTTGCGCGCTGTTTATGCGCGCCGAACGCCTTGCGGTTTTTGCAGCCAGCCGCAGCACACGCTTTTGAAGGAGCGCTGAGAGCGGAAAAGCGCCCAACATCATTTGCGTCTTTTTATTGTCCAATCGAATAAGGGGAGAGGTGGGTCTTTCGTTGTGTTGAAGGCAGTTTACAGTTGTTTGGATCAACCGGACTCCACTCACTTACTGTCTCCTGCGTGTCTCCAGCGAGCATCCTCTTTTTAAAGTTTCTGCTAATATGACAGTTTTAAAAAAGGCAATGCGTTGCGCCTTGCGTTTCCAAGCGTTTAAAGCGTGTTTGGTGTGATTAGCCCCTTACACACCAAAGGAAATGTAAAATTGGATAATTGAAGCCCTTTAAAGACCCTGCTGTAGTAACGTAATGCAAGGTGCTTGTGTCGTGTGGATTGTACCCATGTTATCCTTTAATAGTGCGGCTTTGTTGTTAGTTTATGGGTTTGAATAGCGCATCAGGAGGAAATTCACCCAGCTGAGTGGGTACATGGACGCCTCCCTTGTGATCTTGTTAACAAACAGCCTAGTCATTAATGCACTGATGCGTGTGTACCGTTTTTATCAGGATGAGACAGACCCACATGCTGTGAGGCATGATATAGCTTGTCACTGCTGCTCCAGCCAATCTGAATAAAGTGTATTTGTGATGCCCACTTGCTGTATTGCTCCCTTTTTAGCTGGAAAATAATTTTTTATTCGTTTTCATTGTTTTTTAAGGGTGCTCACATGGCGTTTAAATGTGGCTTATATTAGATGCTGATCTGAACAGGCAACAATAATACAGATTTGCATGCCCGTGAAGTGTAAATAAAGATTTGGAATTTATAAAATTAGTTGAATATTGTTTGTATCTGATTTAAATGTTTGTACTCTGATGGCTTCAGAAATGCTTGATGTTGTGCCCTACAACACTCTTTAAGTTCCTTGTCAATTTGTTTTGGATGTGTCCCACTATTTACTTTATTTTATAACCATTGCTTTTGTGTGTAAATTAAACAAAAGTGTCCCAATCCAAATTAGTCTATTACAATATAAGCAGTTCTTTGATAAATCTTTGCTGCTTTGTATTATTTTATATATTACGCTAGTGATTGTCTATGGCGCATCCAGTCACTCTCCCCTGACGCCTTTCCTCCCCTGTGTGCTTCCCTTCTTTTATCTTGATCTTGTGCCTTACAAAATGCTTGCAGAATGATTTGCAGGGTTAGGGTAAAGGCACTTCTCGACACAGACAAGATGTTGCAGGTCGAACTAGCAATGCAGCTTATCATATTGCAGGTGCCGTTCAAGTTGAAGTCCGAGATACTTCAGAATGACTTTTCTCGTACCAACGTAAGCCAATGACACCACATGCCCTCAATTTATTGGGGTTATTGCGGATACAACGAAAAGCGAACACATACAAACTTCAATCATTTATGATTGATGGAGACTCAGACGCGTCTTGTAGCAGTGCCACTTTATTTTTGAGCAGCTATATTGACAAAAGCAGTGCTCAATCTGTATGTGCTTGGTGAAACTATTAAAAAGAACGATAGTGAAATTTTACGTTTTATATTTGAAATAATGAGAGTAAAAGTGTTTACTTAATCATTATTTGTATCAGTAAAGTTAGTTGGACAATGGATTTTGGAAAAAGTAGAATACTATAGGTTTTAATGTTTTGAAAAGTTCAATATGTGCTAAGTAGGAGTATGATAAAGATGCTGAAAGAGATGTTTGTCCAAAATCAAGTCATTATCTGTGTTCATTTGTAATAAATATACAGCCAAAAAAATAAATAAATAAGAGACCTCTCCAGTTTTGCTTTTAATCATCATTTCTACATGTGTTGTGACTATTTCAGTCCAATGTCTGTTGAAATCCAACAAAAGCAAACCTCAGGAGTGACATATACAACAGCAATGTAAAAGACTGAGAGCATAATAGCACATAAAAGATGTGATTAAAAATCAGCGTTATTTCTTCAAATGTTAATTTTTGAACGTTTCCTGAAATACAGGTAAAACATTATTGTTATGTTGTTAAAAATACATATAAACGTATCTATTTAAAAAAAAATCCCCCATTTTTAATTTTCAGTACATATATGCAAATAAAAACAGTATTTTTCAACACACATTATTTTACTTATACTTACCAATACCAATAAATAGTACATTTAAAAAAAACTCAAAATAATGTCTGTTGCTGTTTTTATGTGATTAACACATTTGGATGTAGTTTTAGTGTTTCTTTCTTGCTCCAACTCACAACTTTGGTGCTACCAAGTCCCAGTGCCACTGCTGTCAAATGTTAGTCTAAGGTCCTGGAACAAATTATTCATTTGTTTTAACTGGTTTACTTATATTGTCAGATATTGGTGTGGAAAGTAATTTGCCAAAAGCTCAGCCGAAAGACTGTACAACTGAGTGTTTTCAGACCATCTGACACTTGAACAAGAAACTAAGTAAAAGGAATAATTGACTTAAGGCTTTTGTGCATTATCGAAAATAATGCACACCCAGACGGTGGCATTACCACCTTGGATGTGCATTATTTTCAATTAATTCAAAGGACCAGAGTTTATTTTTCCTCTTATACCACGTTACCACAGACATCTTTAAAGGTCCCGTTCTTCCTGTGTTTTGAAGCTTTGATTGTGTTTATGGTGCACAATATAACACGTGTTCATATTTCACGTGTAAAAACCCCCCAATATTTTTCACACAATTTAATTATCAGTATAGCACTGTTTTCACTGTCCTAAAAGAGGGCTGATGTCTTACTTGTTCTATGAAGTCCCTCCTTCAGAAATACGTATTGAGTTCTGATTGTGTGGTTTGTTTACTGTGCTGTGATTCGATAGCAGCTTAGCTTGGCAGAGCCGTTTTAGCCAAAGCTGATGACTGACGTATTCCTGTGGGTGGAGTTTAGTCAAAAACTCTTATATTGACATCATTCAACTGGGAAGTAGAGGGCTATAGTCCAAACCTGCCATTCGTTGTAGGCTTTGAAAGGGGAATTCTATTAAAGAAAATATATCGCTTGGGATTGAACTTTGAGCTTTATCACTTTGGTATTATTTATGCTCTAACAGCAACATTACACACTAACTAAAGTTTAAAAAATGTGATCAGGAAGAACCTGACCTTTTAAGATATATGTGAAATAAAGAAAACGGTTACAAACTGAAACTGGAATTGTTGGACCAGTGTTGTTTACATTTTACAAAATAGTACAATAAAAGAGATGTATGAATCTGCCACAGGTATTTGCCCAGCTGTGTTCATGGTTTCATAGATTTCCTCTATCAAAGTATTAGGATACATTTCAAGGCTCAAAATTACCTTTTTTTTTGTAGCACTGGTGCTCCCAACTTTAAAGAGTTAGTAGCACCAGCAAAAATTTAGGTGCACCCATCCAAAATTTTTAAAGCACCACCACTATAATAAATGTATATGTTAATAGATTTATTTTATTAAAAATAAAAACTCCACCACTTTGCTTTACACATTCTATGGCCAGCATTTGAAATTTGGTCTTCTATTTTAATTTTTTTTTTTTTTTTTTGCTGCATAGGTTCCTAAAATAATGCCCAAATGCTGTTTAAATGGTATAGCAGCAATAATAATTTAACAATAACAGCTAACATTATTATGATTACAATAGAAAATCTAGCAAACACGTAAAAAACTGATTAATTGTAACATTACAAAAGTGACCTAGAAGGCTAATATATATTTGAATTGATAACTGCATTACCAGGATGCTATTACTACTAAATAGGCAATGTTTTAAAAAATACAACAAAAACATACCATCAGCATTCAGGGCTCAAAATTAAAAAAATTGATTTGGTAGAACTGGTGCTCCCAACTTTAAAGAGTTAGGAGCACCAGCAAAAATGTAGGCGCACTCATCCAAAAATTATGAAGCATCACAACTACAATGTATATGTTAATAGATTTATTTTATTACAAATAAAACACCACCACTGGGCTTTACACATCCTATGGCCAGCATTTGAAATTTGGTCTTTTTTGCTGCATAGATTCCTAAAATAATACCCAAATGCTGTTTAAATAATATAGCAGCAATAATAATTTAACAAATACAGGTAACATAATTATGATTACAATTATGAGTGGTGTCAGTGAGACCAGCAGGGGGTGCTCACCCTGTGGTCTGTGTGGGTCCTAACACCTCAGTATAGTGATGGGGATACTATACTGTCAAAAAGCACCGTCCTTCGGATGAGACGTTAAACCGAGGTCCTGACTCTCTGTGGTCATTAAAAATCCCAGGATGTCCTTCGAAAAGAGTAGGGGTGTGCCCCGGCATCCTGGCCAAACTTGCCCATTGGCTTACTAATCATCCCTCATACTAATTGGCTATATCACTCGGTCTCCTCTCCACTAATAAGCTGGCGTGTGGTGAGGGTTCTGGCGCAATATGGCTGCCGTCGCATCATCCAGGTGGATGCTGCACATTGGTGGTGGTTGAGGAGATTCCCCCATTCATATGTAAAGTGCTTTGAGTACTAAGAAAAACTGCTATATAAATGTAAGGAATTATTATTATTAATACTGTGGACTGCTTTTTACATCTCTGATGTCCATCTCTTTTTGGACTGCCTGCTGCGCCATGACTGCGATTCTTAAGTTACTGACATTTGTGCAGATTGTCCGTGTGGTGGTTTTCTCATAGAAGTTTAGTGATTTACAAATTTACTTTGGATGTTCAGCTGTTTTAAGACTGCAAGCATTGAAGTATTCCAGTTCACCTGCAAACAAATTTAATTAATCTGCTTTCATAGTTTTTACCTTAAAAATATTCAAGTAAAACTTATTAAGTGAAACTTTTTAATTTCAGAACAGTCAAGTGGACCCTGAGGAGCTGTTCACTAAACTAGAGCGCATCGGGAAGGGCTCATTTGGTGAGGTGTTTAAAGGTATTGACCGCCGCACTCAGAACGTAGTGGCCATCAAGACCATTGATCTTGAGGAGGCAGAAGATGAAATCGAAGACATCCAACAGGAGATCACAGTTCTCAGCCAGTGCGACAGTCCACATGTTACCAAATACTACGGCTCATACCTGAAGGTACAGATTGACATATTGTTTCACAGTACACACTGTTGCCTTTGAATGGAAGTTAATACAAAGGAGTTAAATGGTAAATTCAGTCGTGAGTTTTCTTCCTTGTGAAGATTTAATTCCATTGTGATGACTTGCAGCCAAACCCTTTGTGCTATGTCACAATACCTGTATTTCTGGAAGGCTGCCATACAGAACATATGCTCATAGATTTTGTCTGGCCTTTTTCATTGTGTGTGTGTGTATATGTGTGTTGATGGTCAGTGTTTATTTGGGTTTTGTTTTATCACTCAGGTGAGAGATTATTTAAATGAGTCACTGTGTTGCAGAATAGATTGCAAGTTGCTGTTTTTACTTGAAGGACGAGGGGAGATTTATTAGCTTTTACAAGCGTGTAGATGTCTTGTTTTACTAGTAAATTCTTAAAGGGTTATGTAATAAACATGGAAAGTACAAGGGTTATGCTATTAGACATATATGTAAATGTCTTAATGTATACCTGGTATTTTTGTACAGCAGTTCTTAGAAAATTTTCGTGCTTGTGGGGCTCCAATGAACAATTATTTTCATAATTGGTCAATTAGATTTTTTTTTTCAGATAAAAACCTATTCAATTAGATTTTTCACTTATTTACGCTAAATAAAACCCCAAATAGTAGTATTCATATGTAGGAGTGTACTTTAAAAAGTTTAAAACCATGCATAGGAATGGTTTCCTAGACAGGGTTTAGATTAATTCAGGATTATGCCCTAGTGATATTAACATATTTAAAGGCACACCATGGAACTTTTTGGCCACTAGGGGGTGCTAGTCATGTATTTTTTTACGTCTAACGCCCCTAAAGGCCACAAGCGCCGCAGCACTGTCGCAAAGGAGTCTTTAGGTCACAAAGTGTGCCTTTCAGCATGTCATGTGTCATAAAATATAATTTCATGGGTTTTATTGTTTTCAAACGCCAAAAGATCGCATAGCTCACGTTTACAAGCCAGTTGTAACGGTGGTCGCTTGGTTAAAGTTTATATTTAAAAAATTGCCTTAAAGTGGAATCGAACTGTGTCGTAAGTCCACGAGGTTACCACAGCGCCACAGTGTCACGTGTACAAGTCTCAATGCACTCTCCAAGTAGCCTCCAGTAAAATTCACGTTAAAAAAAGTGTTTGGGCGCCAGACAGGACTTGTATATGCAAGCATTATAACATTACTTACTAGCATGACGGCCAAGTCAGCATCGGTCAGAAACCCCTCCTCCTTTTTGTTCATGACAGCACTCTCCTGTTTTCTCTTTCTGGCCTCCTCCGACAAAACCTTGGGTTTCTTTTTCTTAGTTGCTGCTTCAGCCATGACAAAAACATCAGGAAAATAAATAGTTGCGCTCTCACGTCCGAATTTGAGGAAGTGGAGGAAGTGACGTATGCCGTAAAGCAGATTTTTGTAGTTCTTTTTGTGCTTGGGTTACTACCCGAAACCCCAAGTTTAAAAGTACGAGTAAAAGCGATACAGACCCCATCAGGCTATGGTAGACATGTCATTTAACCTATTTTAAGTCGATGTACCATCACAAGGGTCTTGAAAGTATATTATGAAGGTTGAAAAACTATAAAGTGTCACTTTAAAATGTTTTACAAACAACCCTTACAAAAACATTACTGGTGTGCGTCTTGAGACAAAATAATGACACTGATATTTGTTAAGATATGTCATTACAAGTTGTTTTTAAATTAAATGCATTTTAGTCTGGGACCAGGATAAGCCTTGTTTGGGAAACCACCCCTTTTGAGTTTTACTAATATAATCTTTAATTTTATATATTTTAAGCCTTGAAAAAATATATCAGTTTTTAAACTGAAAGTCTTTAAATGTAAAAATATTAATTAACAAAATGTATGGAGTTGTCTCAATCTTCAAAGATGTGCTGGCTATGGATTTTTGTGTCAGTGCTAATTCTCTTGCACATACATAGTCTTGTCGTGACATAGCCCTGAATTATCTCACTTTCTGTTTTTCCTGTAGGGCAGTAAACTGTGGATCATAATGGAATATTTGGGAGGAGGTTCAGCTCTGGACCTGGTAAGTACTTGTACTTGATCAGTGAGTCTCCACGGCTTTAGACTGCAGTGGAGAATGAGCGCTAAATAGATTTTATTGATTAAATCAAATGTGTAGTTTACGTTGACTTGTTTGAAAGGAAATCGATTTTCTCTTTAACACTGCACTACCAGTACACCATCAGAACGCATTTTCAGTGCGTCTGGAAACATTATAACCCTAGAAAGATTTCTTATTTGAAACCGAAAATGTTTTTTTTCCCAAAATGCGATAAACGTCAGTCCTCCTTCTCTGCAGAATGCAATAAATCCGCTCAATAAATCACAGCGCAGCATAGAGTCCTAGTTTTCCTCATATACTTTGTATTTCATGATCAACAAACAAACAAAAACAAAATAATACTTTAATGGCATTTCTAAAACCTGTGGAGGTTTTCTGTGATGGGGAAGAAACATAAAAATCGAATAATCAAAATCGAATAATTTGCGCGAGAGGCACTCGGACAAAGGAATAAATGCTGGCTGTTGCTTGTTCTCACGCGACAGCAATAAGCTTATGAAAAACTTTCCATTATTTTACGCAAAGTCAACAAAAATTGAGCAGGACCAAAATATTTTACAGCTGATCGCTGTCAAAAAAGTAAAGCGACGACGTCCCGAGGATGACAGCAGCAATGACAGTGTTCTTAATATTACAAAGTAAGTGTTTTGATTAATGCCATTGTTTATTTTTTTTAAATTAGTGGATACCACTAGTCAACTAAATGAATATAACATGGCAAAGATGAATGCACATTTATACATTGATTCAATAGATTTATAGCATTTTGAAAAAAAACTTGTCATGGATTTATTGCATTTTGTGGAAAAAATAATCAGTTTTTATAATAAATCTTTGAAAATCAAATTATGGATTTGAATTTTTAATGTTATTATAACCTAAAGATGCTATGTGAAAGTTTGTAATAGAAAATGGTGGTTTTTATCTTGTCACTTTCTTGCTATAGAAAACACGTTTTTACCCAAATTAGTCAAAATGGCGTTTGGAACCAAACTCTTCATTTGATCCTTGGTTACATTTTTATATTTCAAAATATATGTATGCATTTTATATAAGCCTATATGCATCAATGCGTGTGCACAAACACACATTCTATAACAACCGCATTGGGTAATGAATAGTGCATATTGCTAAAGAGATTGTGCCCATATATACTGTGGATAAAAGTTTAAACTTGTTTTGAATAATTTCTTTGCAATTTGCAGATTGCTTTTTTTAGTAGGGGGAAAAATCGTAAATCGTATTTTTTTATTTTTTTGGGGGAAAAATCTGAGATTTTTATTTTAGGCCATATTGCCCAGCCCTAGATCGCAGTGTATCTAATACCCAATCTTCAAAACTTTACCTTTCCAGTAATGAAAGTCAATGTGTCAAAACAAAAGCACTATAAAAGTCACATAAGCGACTTGTCTGCAGTATAATTTAAGTCTTCCTAAGATATGAAATAGTTTTATGTGAGGGTCTTAATGAATACTGACTAAAAATTCACTCTTTTGACCTCAAAGGTATATTTTGTGTCAAGGGTTAAAAAATTTGAGAGATAAATGACAAATGTAAATATTTTGTGAACTCTTATTTAACTTGTTATATACATTTTTTTTTTAGCTGCGAGCTGGACCCTTTGATGAATGCCAGATAGCCACTATGCTAAAAGAAATACTGAAAGGTCTGGACTACCTGCATTCTGAGAAGAAAATCCACAGGGACATAAAAGGTGTGTGCGCAGTGTATTTGCCTCTGTGCGATGAATATTTGTGTCTGTGCAGGACAAGCGGGTGTGACTGTTTTGTTTTTCCACTGCCGTTTGTTTTTCCACTTGTTTAAACTGGGAAGGGTGAGGTGGTTTGTCTACAAAGACCAGCACTGATTTGTTGTATGCTTTAATTTATGTTCAGTGGGTTTTCTTAGCCTTTTATTTTACAATTAGAAATTATATTGAAAAACAAACAAAATACAAGAGTTTATAAAGTTTCTTTGACATGTTTTTATGCAATCAAATCAAAAGCTAAGGCTTTTACTAATACACTGTTTCAGTATTACAGTTTTGTCATTCATTTTAGTACAACGTAGTGTTTAAAGGTCTGCAATAGATAAAGAAGAAATGTTTATAGTTTTTAAGTAGGCAAATTACTCAACCATTAAATTCTTTTTAAAATCCCATCTGAAAAGCAAAAAAGAAAGTACACCTAATTTACAATTTTACATAAGGATTAATGTGAAATAATGTTGCAATGAATTGTTAATCATTAAAGAGCAACCGCTTTGGGGGTAAGCGGTATTTAAAAAACTGGTTTTGCTCATTTTAAAATATCAACTACATTTACAAACGTTTAACTCTTACCCCACCTGTAAAAGTTGAAATTCATCATGTCTTCAAGGATTATAATTCGAATCCTCCTCTCATACACTTTTACATGGTTACAGCTGCCAACGTGCTTTTGTCGGAGTCCGGTGAGGTGAAGCTAGCAGACTTCGGTGTTGCGGGGCAGCTGACAGACACGCAGATCAAAAGGGAGACATTTGTGGGTACACCGTTCTGGATGGCCCCAGAAGTCATCCAACAGTCCGCTTATGACTCAAAGGTAAATCAGTCTGTGCTAAATCTATTTACACCCTATCTCAACTAACACACCTCATACAGTCATCACATCAGCATACATTTTACTGAGGCTAAATGTTCTCCTTATTACGGTTACCACAGACATTACTCTGGTGGTTATTTTTAGAAAAGCCCCGTGGTATAAGTGTTTTTAAACAAGGCTGACTTTGATAGACATGTCAAGTCTTATAAAAACCTTATATTTGTTTCCATTGTTGTACATTGTGGCACATATAATGCTGTCTGTAAAATAAGCAGTCTGGTTTTGAACAAATCAAAAATGAATCCCAGGAGCACCATTTACCTTTTATCTTTTGTACTCCCTGTGGCACGTTACACTACCTTACACTTTGCAAGAAAGATTAAAAGTTAGCGGTGCTGTTAGTTTACCATTTGGTTTACCTTTAAATTTCCTTGTTTTGACTGAATAACGTTTGTAACTTAAATGAGGATTAATCCAATTTATACAGAAAAGACTATGCAGTATTATCTTTTCTGATTACTTTATTCAGTTTCTGTACTCTACCTGAAACCTGAAAACATGAACAGCACTTTTTATTTCATTTGTATGTTTGTTCTGTTGGATTTATTTGTCAGGGTTCCCATGGGTCCTTGAAATCCTTAAAAGTTTGTAAATCTGGGGGAAATAATTCAAGGCCCTGGGAAGTTTTTGAAAATGTACATGCATAGATGCAGGTCATTGAAAGTGCTTGAATCTATTTTATGCAAGAAGTTTTCTGGAAAAAAAATCCATATTATTCCCTGTGTAGTGTAGGATAATATCATAAAAATTCTAGACTTTTTAAGCACACATGCTAAACTGTTCCCTTTAAATGCTTATATCTTCTGTATGTGAATGTTGATTCATACCAAAATGCTTTTTTGCATAGTTGTGATTGACACATGAAAACGTCTTGGGTTACGTATGTAACTGTTGTTCACTGAGAAGGGAACGAGACGCTGCGTCTCCCTTGCCATACTTCCTGCGTCCCTGTAACGCCGTCTTTGGCAATATTTCAGATAGCGATATACTTCCTGGCTCCTGCCTCACCCTGTCTTTGTCGTTAAGCCTCACCATTGGTTGAATTTGATATACACATTCAGACGCACTTACCCCTTGTAAGGGAACCCTAAAGTGTCACCACAGTG
This sequence comes from Paramisgurnus dabryanus, assembly GCF_030506205.2. Classification (NCBI taxonomy): domain Eukaryota; kingdom Metazoa; phylum Chordata; class Actinopteri; order Cypriniformes; family Cobitidae; genus Paramisgurnus; species Paramisgurnus dabryanus. Next base: position 28,277,786 of record NC_133354.1, read on the forward strand.
ACGCAGCGCGAGTTCCCTCGAAAGGGAAATGTAACAATGTATCTTAAAAGGTAACACGATGTAACCTTGCTCTCACTTAAAATGTGTCCCCATATTTAGTCCTTGAATTTGAGGGTATCGGACCTGGAAAGTCCTTGAAAGGTCCCTGAATTTGAAGCTATTGCTCATCATTTGATAATTTTTTATTTTTTGACCATTTACTTGGTCTTAAACAATATTTGACATTTATACGAGATAGGCTGGTAGTTATTTATAAAGGTTACATGGGTGAAAAACACTTTACTGGGTTAGCATTAATCATGATAATGCCAACCATTTAGTACATTCAACAGGGAAGTTTTTTAAAATAAAAATATAATGCAACATAAAATTAAAACTCACCTGCTTGAACCCACCTGAACAGTGTTTGTTGTCTTTGTTATTCCCTTAAGTCTAAGGTATTTCTGTAAAGTATTTATTTCTCGTTCACATGAATTTGTGGATTCAGAGCCACACCATTTCTACTCGCTGCATATTGTTGTCTCTATGAAAGTTCCTTATTGACTTCTTTTTTAGTTCTGACTTTGTACCAAAGTACCAGTAGAGATGTATGTGCTTTTTGAAAATTAAAAAATTGTATGGCATTACAAAGGCAAGGAGAGACTTGGTATGATATTTAAAATAAATGTGATCAGCTGATAGAAAGTCACACACCGCTGGGAAGGCATGAAGGCGAGTAAATAATGTAGAAGAATAGTAAAATAATAAAATTTTGGCTTAACTATTCCTTACTTTTTTTTGCTGTATTCACATACTGATCATGCTGAGCTCAGCACGGGTTTGGTCTTATGAACATGTTTATTTTGGTTCTAGGCTGATATTTGGTCTCTTGGGATTACTGCGATTGAGCTGGCCAAGGGTGAACCCCCCAACTCCGACATGCACCCCATGAAAGTTCTCTTCCATATCCCAAAGAACACACCACCCACCCTCAACGGAGACTTCTCCAAGATCTTTAAAGAGTTTGTGGACTCCTGTCTTAACAAGGACCCTACGTTTGTAAGCACAAATAAACATTTTTTCCTCTTTCTGTAGCAGAGAAATGGCAAAAAACATAATTGAATGTGATTGTAAAGCGATAAACTTATTAAAATGTTATATCATCTACATTTCTTAGAGGCCAACGGCAAAAGAACTCTTGAAGCACAAGTTCATCGGTAAACATGCCAAGAAGACATCCTACCTCACCGAGCTGATTGACAGGTTAAAGCGCTGGAAAGCTGAAGGCCACAGTGATGAAGAGTCCGACTCTGACTCTGACTCGTGAGATTTTATTATCATTTACCCCTTTCTATGCCTTTCTATGTTCTTCAGAACCAGAATGGAGAAGTTTTGAAAAATATCCTGCTAGTTCTTGTCCTTAATTTGCCAACTTACTTTGCCTTTATTATCAAGCTTCAGTAAGACGTAGACGCTTAATAAAATAGAATCCATTATTTAATAAAAATCCAGACCTTGATGGAGAGTTGTAAAAACAAGAACATATTCCTAAAAAAATTATTTGGGTTCTGAGGAGTAAGCAATCTTAAATGACCAGGTGGTATACTTTTAAGGAAAAATCTGTCCAATGCAGCACTGTTTACAAAAAAGAAAAAATAATAAAATGCATACATGATTTGGTCAAAAATAAAGGCGTTCAATCATTGAAACAGCAGATAAAACAACAGATTTTGAAATCAAGGAATAATTCACCAAAATATGAAAATTCTCACATAATTTAAAGGAGTAGTCCACTTTAAAGATGGGGTCCATTGACTTTTTATAGTAGGAAAAAAATACTGGGCCCCATCTATAAAGTGGACTACTCCTTTAAAGTTGAACACAAACAAAAAATTTTATTAAAAAGCTGTCATCTTATAGCGAAGCTCCAAAATGCACTAACAAATGACTCTTGTGGGTTAAAGCATTAGTCCATTTTCTTAAAAAAATCCAGATAATTTACTCACCACCATGTCATCCAAAATATTTATGTCTTTCTTTGTTCAGTCGAGAAGAAATAATGTTTTCTGAGGAAAACATAATTTTCAACATTTTCATTTTAATGGACTTTAATGGACCCCAACACGTAACAGTTTTAATGCAGTTTCGACTGAGTTTCATAGGACTCTAAATGATCCCAAACGAGGCAAAAGGGTCTTATCTAGTGAAACGATTGTAAGTTTTGACAAGAAAAATAAAAAAAAATGCACTTTTAAACCACAATTTCTTGTCTATATAAGAAAATAACAACAGCCATTTAATGGTTGGCATTTTAATATAAAATGTTTCTTTCTGTTTGAGGTGGAAAGTCATATATCTCACATATTGTCATATTTGGTTGAACTCTATGCTTTAACTTGATTTGTTGTTCAGCCCTATGTTCTATAAAAATACTTAGAATCGTTTACAACACATAATATCACTTCACAGTCTAGGACTTCATTATTTAGTTATCAGTTTTGAGCTCTGAGACATCTAAACATCAAAAGCTTCATGTTTGGCAAATGGCTGTCAATATTTAATGATACAGTTACTTTAATCACCCTCTTTTCACACCCTGATTCTCATAACTGAAATGTTGAATCTTTCTGAGAAGTCATTTGAATTGTTTTTATTGCCTGTTGTAAATTTGTAAAAAAGTCCTAACAATAGGCAATATCTCTTTACAGAGTATGGTCTTAGGTCAAAGAATATGTTGCGATGGGAAGTCTTAATTGTGTAGCTAAAAGTGTTGTTCAACCAAAAATGTTCAGCATTTGTCATTGGCCTCTTTCACACAGTAATTTTGGTAAATTATCATAAATTTACCAGAATTACATGACCAGTAGATACTAGGCCTGCTTGATTACGGCCAAAACAAAATTAATTATCACAATTACTGACTGGGGAAAAAACATGCATTTATTTAACCTTTGTATTAACCTCTTGGCCCAAACCATGAAAATACCTACTTTCACTAAAAGGGCTGTTTTTACTAAACCATTTAGAGTATAAGCATAACTGTGGTATCATTAGATAAAAGACACTTTGAGCTTCATTTTCCAGGTTTCAAAATTTTAAGCTAAAAATTTAAAAAGTTAGAGAGGCTGAAGTACATTGTAATACTTTTTTGCATAACATCTTTTTTAACACTAAAAATCTTAATGATAAATATGTGTGTGAAACCTAGAAATGCAATGATACCAAAGCCACAAGTCCAAAGAAGTTGTATTTCACGTTTAAAATCAATAGGCCCAAAAATGAGGTTCTTGCAAGAGATTTTGTAAGACTAGTGCCTTTTCTAAGTGCCGGTCAGCTCCAAAATAAAAGTCTTTTGTTTACATGCATACACGTTCATTCTTATTATTGTTTATCCTTATATAAGCGTATAAAATGCCGTTCCACACCAGGAAATAAAACGTCACACAAAGATCGTTGGATTCGTTATCTAATTGGCTATCAATATTTTCCATGAAGTCATTGGCGGAACGAGCGAGTATTTGACAGCGCTGTTTGGATATTATGTATTATACTCCCGCCTACTTTTAGAAACAATGTTTGACCGCGGGTTTGAACGCGAGTGTAATCTCATATACAAGTGTTAGGACGTAAATAGTCCTCAGATTGTATATTATATTTTATTACGAGACGTTTTTGCATGTTGTCATCTAGACTTCTGTAACATAATACTATATTTATGATGCTAGAGCATGTGTATCTCAAAACTGAGACCATACACTGATGCTAAACCCGTAGACTTTTTAAACGATGCATAATAATGTTAACATTATTCATGTTGGTAGATAGTAAGCTTTATAGATATTGTTAGTAGCGTAAAAAAAAAACTGACGTCTTTCCGCCCCCGAGCTAGTGCGCATTGAGAGGTTAAGTAAGTGTTACAATAGGCTTCATGTGTCAAAGCAGTATTGCCTTACAAACACATCGGTCCCGCAATGACATTCTGTCTTTTTACAGTACCAGTAAGATATGATATCATTCACACATCAGTACCAAAATACAGGTAAACTCGTTGTGAATACGGAAGTTACCTCTAAACTGCCACGCAGCGAGCCCAGTGTTGTATTTTTAAACAATGGCGGGTAATGACTTTATATCCACGGCCCGTATTTGGTTATTTTCACTTCTGTTGCAAACGCTGACAGACGTGCAGTTGCTTGTGACCAAACATTGCATTGGGGGTGACTTCAAATGGAACTGAACTGGGGAAGAGTCGCAACCTGCGTCTTGAACAGCCATAAAGTTTACACATAGCCTTCACAGAGAGTTGGGCAAATCGGCAAATAGTAATCTTTACCAGTAGAGTAATCTTCTACCAAAGAGACAGTATGTTTTTAAGTGGACTTTTTCTATGGAAGTTTCTCTCTCACACTTAAAGGCCAATTCACACTGATCCAAACGAAAATAAAAAAAGTTTGTTGGGTCAGTATAAAAAAACGCTGTAAATGAGAATGTTGGAGTTGGTTGTTGTTGGATCAGCGTGAATTGGTGTGTCTGTCTGCTGTTTGATCAAGTAATTGTCAACAATAAAGACTTGTGTTTCTATCCAGGGTCTAATAAATGACATGTTTATGGTTTTATGTATCATAGGGAGTCCAGCAGTAAGGACAGTGACTCATCTCCTCCATGGTCATTTACCACTGTTCGTAAGAAGCCAAACAAAGGGCAGTCCAATGGAATTGTGAGTTTTGTTTGACATTGTTTGTACAAACAGAGATTTATTGGCACTGTGTAAGCCCTAATCGGTTCCTGTGTATCTCACTCATCTTCCTTCAGGATCAAGATGTTACGAAGAAATCAGCCAGTTTAACCACAGTGATGGCTCCTGTGTTTTCTGAGGTAGAGCTTGTTTTTTTTAATGTCCAGATACAATATTACAAATATTACAACATCTTTTCAAAGGGTTTAAATGATACATTGATTTTCCTTGATCTTTTGAGATAAAGTGATTGATGCTACTGTACTGTTAAAATGTATAGGGTGGTAAAATGTCGTTTAATTTAAGGATGTGTCATTTTAAAAAACTTTGTCCTTTCGGTATGCACTGTTGGCATTTGTTAAAGGCACAGTAGATTATTACTTTGGGATAAAACAAAGTTATGATTTTGTTGAATCTTTGCACAGTTATGATTATGGCACACAAAAAAAATGATATTTTAAATCAATCCTGTGGAAAAGATATTACACTTATATTAGCTTTGTGCTAAATAGAAATGTTAATGTAATATTTATCTAGTGTTTCGGGGCCTTATATATGTGTTAATTTTATATTAAGTGGTCTATCAATATCAATATTTCATGTTTATGTATTGATTTATTAAAGCTGAAAGCAGAACACAGGGATGCAGACCGCCTGATAAAAGGAGTCATCGAGGAGCTGGAGAAGAGCCTGCATATGGCTGAAGACCTCTGCCCGGGAGTCACTGACAAAATGATCGGACACATCCTGGAGAGAGTGCAGAGGTCAGACACATAGGACACTTTACACATAAAAGCTAGACTTCAGTGTCCCATACCTTTTTTAAACCATAAGTGTTGTTATGAGAACTATTAGTTGTATAAACTATCATATTGACATAAATATTTAAAATATGTATATATGATATAAATATTTTAAATGTGCTTAATCAGATTAAACACCTTGCACAAGTTTTTCCCAATCCTTGTCCTCGAGTACCCCTTACCAGAAAGTTTTAGATGTCTCCTTATTTAAAACACCTGATTTAACTCATGAGCTTGTTAGTGAGACATGATAACCATTGAGGTACTTGGGGACCAGGATTGGGAAGCACTGCCTTAAAGGATTAGTCAATTTTCTTTAAAAAATCCAAATAATTTACTCACCACCATGTCATCCAAAATGTTGATGTCTTTCTTTGTTCCGTCAAAAATAAATTATGTTTTTGAGGAAAACATTCCAGGTTTTTCTCATTTTAATGGACCCCAACACTTAAACAGTTTAAAAGGACTCTAAAGGATCCCAAACGAGGCATAAGGGTCTTATCTAGCGAAACGATTTTAATTTTTGGCAAGAAAAAAAATGCACTTTTAATCCAGAACTTGTCTTCTTCCTCTGGCTATGTGACGAGCCAGCGCGACCCCACGTAATTACGTAGTGACGTAGAAAGGTCACGTGTTACATATATGAAACGCACATTTTCTGCCCATTTTAAACCATAGACTGTAAAAAAGATGGACGACGCCTGTTCGCTCTCTTCCATTAGTGAAAAGTGAAGCCGCCAGTGTCCCGATATGGCGCTGACATCTTGGGTCCTGAGTCTGCGCAGTAGCGATTTCGGGACCAGTCATGCGCAGTAGTGAGCAGGAAGTAAAGCCGCGAATTCAAGACCCTGCCCTCGCTCTCGCAGAATGCGCATATCACACGATATCACAGCTGTCAATCATGACGTGACACCACCGTTTTTGTATCATTAAATAACTAACTACACACAAACCTATTTTAAATACAAACATTTGAATGTACATCAGCGTGATAAAAACTACAATAAATGACAGAAACCTGCTTCGGAAAAAAGATAATTGAAGTGTAATTAAATTTTTTAGTTGGTCTCAAGTCCCATTGAATAACATGGGGAGGCGGGGTTTATGACCTATACTGGGACCAGTCACTGGGGGGCGATCGAGACGTTTTGGCTTCACTTTTCAGGGCTTGTGCGGCACGCTTGTTTTAAACAATAAACTGACACAAAGACATTTATTAGTCTCATTCCACATACAACAACGTCGAAACGGTCCTCTTTTTCCACACTTGTAAACACTGGGGCGTAGTTTCGCCTTCATTATCCTTGATTTCTTGACGTGATGATGTATTGCGTGAGGTCACGCTGGCACATCACAGGACCGGAGGAAGACGAGAAGTTGTGGTTTAAAAGTGCATATTTTTAATTGTTTCGCTAGATAAGACCCTTATGCCTTGTTTGAGATTGTTTACAGTGCTTTGAAACTGCAATTTGAAACTGCATTAAAACTGTTAAGTGTTGGGGTCCATTAAAGTCCATTAAAATGAGAAAAAAATCCTGGAATGTTTTCCTCAAAAAACATAATTTCTTCTCGACTGAACAAAGAAGGACATCAACATTTTGGATGACATGGTGGTGAGTAAATTATCTGGATTTTTTTAAGAAAAGTGACTAATCCTTTAAGCCCCAGGATACACTGCACGATTTTTGGCTTGCCCAGACGAAAGAAACAATCGTCGAGATTTCTGTGATCGTGGCTCTTCAACGGTGGTCCTATGTCGTAAAATGAGAGAGGTTTAAAGACGCACATTTTCCCGGTGTTACATCCAAAGCTATCCTATGATAGTTTTCTGACAATGTCAGAAATTCAGCATAATAAGACCTGTATACCTTGTTTACCACTAGTGCAAGGTGTTGACGTTGCGCTAACGTGTGACGCAGCCGTCGAAACCTCCGTCTCATCATAGTACAGTCTATGTCGCACAGTGTGATAAGGTGCTTATAGGAGTGCAAAAATCATGCCATGTATTCTGGGCTTTAGGCTATGTTTACATAGAACATACATTTAAACACAAACTTTGCTGTTACACGTGGCATCCACACTACTTGAGAGTTTTCGATCCTTGAAAATGGAGACGTTTGTCAATGCTCCTGTTTTAGTTTTAAAACCCTGGGGTTTGAGCTGCAGTGTAGACAGCCCTAAATGGACATGATTGATTTTATTATATGCATATACAACCTGTTGTGAAATGTAAATTTCCCATGTTTAGAAGTGTTCTGCTGTCTATGTGTTGGTGCAAATGTCTTGTGGGCAAAGACAGAGTGTGTATTACTAAGAAAAAACTAAATAAATGCACAGATGGAGTGACCAGAACGGCGTCTGAAAGCAGGGCACCATCTTTAATGTCACACAGGTGTGGCCGCCCACATTGGGTCTTCTGAATCATTGTGTATTTTTCCCTGATTCATTAAGCCCCTATCATAAGACACTTGCTCTATAAATGACAATGGCCAGCTGCGATGACGTAAATAGTAGTATAAAGACAGAATTGCGAAATTGGCTTTGCAGATGTTATTGTCCTATATATATTGTTTTATAAAACTGCAGCTCCCTACATGTGCAAGAGGTTAGCAGTCGACTTTTTTTTATCACTTCTATGCTCATGCCCGGTATGCATGAATGGTCATTTGACATGCATTTTTGGTTGTGTACAATGTGGACTGAGATCTTTTTGGTGGGGCTGCAAGATAAATTGCATGTGATTTTCATGCGCATCTCATCATTAAAGGGATAGTTCGGCTTGATTAACTCACCCCCAAGCAGTCAGAGATGCATAAGTTCCTCTTATTTCAGATGAACACATTTTCTTTTATCTTAGAAAATGTTTTAGACCTTTCGGTTAATCAAATGTAAAGTTACAGGGTCCACGTCTTCCAAGTTAAAAAAATGTGTATCTTTCGTTTACCAAATCTTTTCGTTTTCGTAAATCCAAATGGCTCCAGGGTAACGCTGCCATCTTATGCCGAGTTCAGACTGCATGATCTAGTCGGGTCACCTGTGGTTTCACACTGCGTGATTATCTGGGGTAGCGTTCAGTCGCTGCTGTTTCAGACTGCATGATGGATTGGCGACAGGGGTTTCCATACCGCATGACTTTACGGAATCGCCGATAACTTTGTCCCGGTCTGCAAACTACGTCTCACAACCAAACACACGCGAGAAGTGACACAAAGGAAACAATGCAAGGTCACACGTGCAAGACCGGAGTTCTCACGTGAGACTGGGATTATTATTAAAATGGTAGCTCGCAAGAAGCTTACCATACAAATTGCATGTTCGCTCACTTGCAGCAGAAAGAAGAAGAAATAAAGATTATGAAGGAGGAAATGTTTTAAGAGACTCCTCCCCGAACTTCCAGCTGCCCTGTATGTCGCTCTCTCATTGGCTGTAGGTTATTGTCAGTCAAAACACATTTCACACGCCATGATTTTGAATCGCCAACCGGTTCAGATATTTAGCATGCCAAATATCTCACTGGTGGCGATTCTCTCAGATCACGTCTTTGATTATTCACACTGTGTGATAGTCACTTGCGTGCACGAGCATCGATTTGCCTGTGATTTGGGGCATTTGTCTAAAATCAGGGCTAAAATTGTGCAGTCTGAACTCTGCATAAGTCGCGTCTGCATTCAAGATGAGAGCGTACGCAGTTTATGGAGGCTACTTTGCCGCTGCTCTGTGCCCCCGCCCTCCAAATTTGTCATACGTCACTAAGAAAAGTGCGTACACTACGCTAATACTCTCTCCTGAATACAGAGGAGTCTAAGATGGCGGCGCTACCAGAAGCTAGTTATTTTCATTTATAAAGTTTTAAATTTGGATATTTCTACAACAAAACCATTTGGATTACCCTCAGAAGACCTTTGTTTATCATTGTGAAGCTGTTTGGATTTATTTTGTGAAGGATGAATGAACATTTGTTGGAGGACATGGACCCCGTAACTTTACATTTGATTAACTGAAACATCTAAAACATTTTCTAAAATATCTGAAAATGTGTTTGTCTGATGGACATATGCATCTCAGACAGCTTTGTGGCTCAGTAAATCATGAGTTTAATATAATTTTTGTCCGAACTATCCCTTCTATACCCATTTATTATTGTAGGTGATACGTCTACGATAACGAATGCGAAATTGCCCCAATTGTCAGTGAGCTACGGCTTTGTGAAGTAAATGCCGCTCCATCTGAAAGCATACTTTTTTTGTTTTGAGTTAAACAGGCAATGAAATGCTGATATACACACAACATAACCACAAATGAGATGTCATTTTTCCTGTTGGGAGTCATTTTAAATGGCTTAATGTCAGATGTGTCAACTTGTACAGATGTTTTTACCGGTTCCTCTGATCTTCTGTATCTCTCTCCATAGGTTCTCTGTGAGTTAGTGCAGTGCCGCATGGGGTCACTCATAAGAAGACACCCAGGAGGAAGGACATTACAGGGCATCAGGTTTCCTAATGTCAGGCCCTCCTCATCACTGCACCTTATCACACTTAAACACACTCAAACACATGTACAGAGGAAGGAGGGCCTTGGAGTTGCACACTATCTTAAAACCAAAAGGTTTATGTCTCCCAAAGAATGACTATGCATAGTGTGCTTAAATGTATTTATATAATTTTGCCATGTGCTTTTAAATTTCTTCAGCTGGTGCCCAAGGATGTGTGTGTGTGTGTTGTGTTACTGTTATTTTACTTCATATTTTATTTTGAAAGACACAATGTTGTTACTGAATATGTAGATCTGCGCACAGCATTAGGCAAATCTATTGGCTATTCACACACACACACACACACACACACACACACACACACACACACACACACACACACACGTATATATATCTCAATCCATCACTTTTATTTTACCATTTAAACTTCAATCAGTAATATTTATGTGTGGGAGATTTAGTAAAGTTGTTTTGTTTGTCTTGGTTTGGGATTTCTTTATTATGCTCTACACACTGTTACCTGTAGCATCACATAACTGCTGTATTGGAGTGACAAGCATATCATATCGGTCAAAAACCAAATAGAAATACCTCAGTTTAGATGAAGCAATCATTTACAAGAAAACACAGCTTGTGCTTAGTTTAGATCAAGTTAAGTTTTATTTTAAACTGCTGGGAAATAAGAGGAGTTTTGCTGTGCAAAAGCTGCCTCCGCATCTGATTCGTAACAATGGGAATTATTTTTAATTGGCAAGGTCATTTGTTTGGTTATTTCTAGATCTTTTATATATAAATAAATATACATAAATGATACATTGCTGTTAGGATAAAATTATCAGCCTTTGTCGCTAAATATTTTGCCCTTCATTTCTCAGTCATGCCCACTTTTACAGTTTTATATACATACATGAATAGAGTTACTGTACTTTTGAAGGAAATATGCACTTGCACACACTTAGTAAATGTTTTTTTTTTTTTTTTTAAATCCAGAGCTGTTTTTCTTTACAGACATTCCATTTCCTTTGAGTAGATCTCAAGGGAGCTCAAGGTACCCCGGGGGCAAAATATCTACACACAAAAGCAATTGAGCAGCCCAAAATGATTTCAAGGTCACCGTAATATAGACGCACACAATTCAGGCACTATAAAAATGTTTTCTATGTTTTCTAGTTTCCTATGATGAGGGATTTTTTTGCCAAGCTGTAATGAAACATGTAAGTGTGCCATCACTGGTATGGTGGTGATTTCATACATGCTCCTGTTGGCTGGGAGAGATGATGCCAACGTTACATAACATCCCATTGTGCCTAAAATTCACTTCTATATGTATATGTGATGTCCTGATCTTCTCAAACAGCTTTAAAACAAATGTTTCACACACGTTGCCAGACTGCTGGAAGATTTTAGACCAATAAAGGTGTTTAGTTGAAGATTTTTATATTTCTTTATAGGTATGTAGATGCAGAAGCTAGGTTTTGTAAATTTCTTCATCAGAGCTTTTGTAAAGTAACGTTGCCGCACAGAATCTTTCAAGGCTGTATCATATATATATATATATGCTGTTTTTCTTTCTTGTTTGACTTCAACTGTTACAGATTAGTTTTTGTTTGGTGTGGCAAATAAAGATGTAAATTATGACCTCTGAATGCGACTTTACTTTTCCACCAATATCAAGTTTTAAATGCATTTTTTTAAATGTAGTTTATTTAATTACGGAAGGAGTGTGGTCATGCACAGTAATCCAATCAATCAGTATGAATGGGTTTCTATATATGGCCGCCCTGTGACCGTTTTGTTTCCCAATCACCTTACTCTCTGCTGGTACATCTATCCCAATTAAAGATGGGTTCAGGTTAATATTTCGAGCTCAGAGCCCTTCCCTTGGACAGCAGTATGCTTTCTCATTGTTACCCTATTGATTACATGTTAATGCAAACTTGTGAAAGTTAGACTTTGCACACTGTGGTCTATTTATAATTTCTACAATTTCGCTCTCCAGGATGTAAAATATAGTTCAGCAGTTAACTGCACCCATGTTAAAAGATGGTCCTCAACCCAGTCAGAAATCCTAAATGAATATACCGAAATTGCTGATGGAATTTCTTAGATATTTTGCAGCCAACAATCCTAAAGGATCAAAAAACAAAAGTAGTCATTATCCAGTAGGATGGCCCATTCTTAGGGATAGTTCACCCAAAAAGTTCAATTCTGTCATCATTTACTTAATTTCATGTTGTTATAAACCTGTATAAATGTCTTTGTTCTGATGAACAAGAATGAGGATATTTTGAGGATTATTTGTAACCAAACCATTCGTGTAAGCCCCAATCACTTCCATAGTAGGAAAAAGAATACTATGGAAGTAAATGGGGCTCGCAAATGGTTTGATTATGAACATTCCTCAAAATATCTTCGTGTTCATCAGAGCAAAGAAATGTATACAGGTTCATAACAACATGAAATTAAGTAAATGACAGAATTAAAATTTTTGGGTGAACTAGCAGTTAATGCATTAAATAATGCATTAGCTAACCTAAACTAACAATGAACAGCAGATATTGATTTAATAAGGTCAGTTAATATAGATACAGTTGTTTGTTAGTTCATTCTGCATTAACTTTGTTCTGTTAGCCATACAATGCAAAAAATGACTTTCTTACTTAGTATTTTTGTCTTGTTTTCAGTGGAAAATCTAAAAATTCTTAAATTAATGATTTTTCTTGATGAGCAAAATAACCTAAGAAAATAAGTAGTTTATAGACCAAAAATATACAATTTAAGTAAATTTAAGCTTAAGTCAAGCAAAAACATCTGCCAATGGGGTGAGGAAAAATATAAAAATAAGTTTTCTTTTTTCTTAAACACTTAATTTAAGCAAATTTCTCACCCCATTGGCAGATAATTTTGCTTGTTTTAAGCACAAATTCATATAGTTTTTGTCTAAAAACTAGACTTATTTTCTTGCGTCATTTTGCTCATCAAGAAAATACATCTAGATTTAAGAATTTTTTTATTTTTATACTGAAAACAAGACAGTTGTTTGTTAGTTCATTCTGCATTTACTTTGTTCTTTTAGTCATACACTGCAAAAAATGACTTACTTACTTAGTATTTTTGTCTTGTTTTTACTAGAAATATCAAAAAATTCTTAAATCATGATGTATTTCCTTGATAAGCAAAATGACCATAAGAAAATAAGTCTAGTTTTTAGATGAAAATATACAGTTTAAGTGAGTTTAGGCTTGAAACAAGCAAACATATCTGCCTATGAAGTGATACAATTTTGAATTACGCGTTTCGTTTTTTTACTTGTTTTAAGCACAAATTCACGATATATTTTTGTCAAAACCTAGACTTATTTTCTTAGGTGATTTTGCTGATCAAGAAAATACATCTTGATTATAGATTTTTTAGATATTTCTACTGAAAACAAGACAATAAATACTAAGTAAGAGAGTCATTTTTGCAGAGTGGGATTTAGGCACAGTCTACTCTTTGTTTACACGTTCATTATAATGGTTCACAGAGCAACCAGCAGGTCAGGTGAGGATCTCTGTTGTTTTAATCATTACAGTTCCTCCTGAGAATAATAGATCAATTGTGAACTCTTGCTGTAAAATCCCAGCTAAAGACATTTTATGTGATTACTGTTTTCTACATCCTAGATAATAATAATGCAAAGAACATTTTATTAAAATATAACCTTGATATCTATAACATTGACTGAGTAAGATCACAGATTTTGATGTTCTTAATCTCAGAAATAATGATGAGACTCTGTTTCACAGTCAGTATTTTAGACTGGCCATTAGATTTTCATAAAATCTGTGACACTGCCCATATAAATTCTGTTTTTAATTTTTTTATTATTATTTTGTCATGTTTTATTATTATTTTTTTAGTTGTGAAGGCTTAACTCAAAACCAACCAACTGCAGTTTGATTGATATTAATAGGAATGCACAATCAAAAAACTTTTGAACAATTTAAAAAACTTAGTTATCTCGAGTTATCTCGTTTTGGAACCAAACTCTATTATTTTGAATTCAGAAATGTTGACGTTGTATTTATCATCATTGAATTGCTGGTAAAGTTTGGACACATTTGACTAAATGGTTTCTTTTTAAATGCTACTGTAGGGCAACAATAAAATAATAAAGTAAATATTGTATCTATAGTATGACTGAATGCATGCAACATGACAATGCCTTTACTTATATCTGATGTCATAACATAATTTTCCCCCTGATGTTCCTCTGTCATGTTTTATTTTTTACTCCTCATGTGTACAGTTGTCAGTGACTCTTTCTACATTAAAATGATTAGCATTGTGGACTTGCTGCATCTCTTAATCATTACAGATGCATTCCTGCACGATTATATCCTCCTGAAAAATAACTTAGGCCTACTTCTGTCTGGTAGCTGCTGTCCTCAGTATTTTTGAATAAGCTCTCTGATGTTTTTCTCCTGAGATAGCTGGGATAGGCCAGTGTTTCCCAATCCTGTTTTAAATAAGGAGACATCTAGAACTTTCTGGAAGGGGGGTACTTGAGGATCAGGATTGGGAAACAGTGGGGTAGGCTATTCTCCAGCAACTCCAAAGAGGATACAGTGTGGGATGCATGAATGAATAGGAATAGAAGGGTTTCTGAGCCTTTGTGCGCCCCCTGGAGGAAACATTTGCTCCCACTTTTAGATAAATAGTAATTTTAAAAAACGTCCACTAGATGTCAGTAAACACACGGCAATGTAGAGAAACTGCAGTTTATCTGTGAAGTAAGGCATTATTTAATAAAAGTTCAATAAATAAATATATTAGTTATTATAATATTGAAATTAATAAGGGATCAGAGTTAATTTATTTAACACTCTGTTGTAAATATAAATACATATGTCAATAAAGTCAGTATTGTGGGGCCAATCCCAAAATATGATTAATAAAAACAGATTTTTTTTAGTAAAGGGACTGACTTTATTATAATTTTTTCTCTCACAAAGAGAAGTTTAATTTTTGATTTATAAGTCATTAGATATTAATATTTGTGTATTGTTTATCATGTTATGTCATCATGAAATCTGAGTAAGATAAACGGAGGCGTCTGGACTCAAACGCCTCCTCATTTCAACCATTTTATATAACAGGACCCGTATGTGCGACCCACTAACACATATCTGTACGTGCGTGACGAGTGTGTGGGCGGGACGAAAAAAAGGGAGATCAATGTGTGGGCGGGGTTTGGCATATGACGTCCTACAAAAAGGCGGGATCAAGAGCTTGGCGTTAAATGTGTGGGCGGAGTTGAGCGCTTTCAAAAACAGGACGATTGTGAGTAGCTGTTGAGGTTTTTACGCCGTTTCCCTCCACAAATCAAACAAAGGTGATTTTTAATGTATAATCATTGTTAGTTTGTATACATTGAACTGTTTTCTTCAGCAAAGTGTTTTGTATTTGGTGTCTAAAGCTGAATATTTTCTTAATCCTAATTTTATTTCTCTGTAAGCAATGCAGTTTGTTTTTCAGATATGGTGGAATTACGTTTTGCACAAAAATGCATTGAACTCCAATGACAGAAGCTGTGTCTCCTTTTTCAAAGGTAACGTTTCATGCTAAAACTTTTCATGTCTTTGTTTACAAGTCGATGCAATTGACCCGCCCATATAGCTCTGTGCAGTTAGTTTCAAGATGTGTAGCACAATAATGTTTTCTTCCTCCTGGTGCATGTTGTTGTTAATGCAGTTATAATATCATGCATCTTGCAAAACAACTAAATATAACCTTCCAGAAATAAATAAGACTGCATTGTTTGAATTCATTGCGCTTTGTGTAGGCCTGGGACAGTTTTAATGTTGCAGTAAATTAACCATTCAAATAAAAATGCTTATATGAACAAAATCCCAGTGACATACCAAATTTGCAATTATACCATATCTTCTATTTATTTTATATTATCATTCTTTCAATTTTTATGCTGTTTTTGTCTTGCATCTGTACTCTTTGTGCTAAAATGTATTTTTTTCTGAAGCCACTTTGTAACAATGGTCAAAGCACTGTAGAAATACATTTTAAATTAAATTGAATACCATTTGCATTCATTGGTCGGAACAATATAAATATTTTTTGCTGGTTAAGTGCATTAGGCCAGTGGTTCTCAAGTTGGTGGCCACAAGATTGTGCCAGGGGCCCCAGTTTTAAGACATTTATAAAATTCATGCATTTATCATACATGTTGTGCAATTAAAATAAGATTACTAACCAACAGCACTATATTGCATAATGAAATATATTTAGTTTAATTAAAGTCTTACAATGTTTTATGACATTTTATGACATCTTTGGGATGCACCGTAAACAAGGAGGGGGCCACGTGCTGAAAAATGACCACCAGACCCTGTCTATGAAAATGCATCTAATGATGAGATTTGAAGCATCAAAGTTAGTTTTTACATTGATTTCAATCTTTGACATGACCTTACCGATGCAATATTAAAGATATATCATGGTTATATTTTCACAAATAACTAGCTGGATTTCACAACTGTGCTCTTGTGGATTAAACCTCTATTGAACCTATCACAAGTTATTTTGAATAAAAGGAACTATTAAATAAATGAAGTTATTTTTAAAGGTGTTCCTTGCATTGGGAAAGAGTTTCCAAAATAGCCATGAAACCCCCTGGAGAAGAAGAAAATCAGCGTTTGGGGAAGTTGCTGTTAAACACCTTGGCGAGAGAAATGCGCCTGTGGAGGACACCGGTCTTAAAGCATGGATTCATTCAGGTAGGATAATATCTTTGTAAACAAACTTATTTTAACACTTGGTAAACTGCTTGTTTACCCAACAATACTTAAAAAACATGCAATTTTACTAACCACTTATTTATTGTTAAATATTACATCAGCTAAAAATATTTCAGGTCAATGATTTTTTTTCAAGGTTTTTGTGGCACTTAAGGGTGCAGTAAGCAAGATATAGTTTGAGTGTTTCTTTCTTTCCCAAACTCGCGTCTTTGCTACCAAATTAAGTACCAGTGGCCAACCCTCACAAATTTTAGTCTAGAGCCCTGTAGCTACACTACCCCGGTCAAAAGTTTTGAAGCACTCGACTGAAATGTTAAAGAGCACCTATTTTCAGATTCAAGATTTTAAATTTCCTTTGTGTGTGTATTAGTCCATGTTAACGATATGCAAAAGGTTCACACCCAAAAGTAAACGATGACGCGAGTTATCGACTCCAACGTAAATCTCTTTTCTTGGGCTACAACAACAAACACAAGGATTGTTGTAGGCAACAGTTTACGTCCTCAGGCTGTTAATGTGGACACGACGGTCATTATCATGGTTTTGCCTGCTTCTGACTCACAGCCCGTAAGTAGTCGATGTTTTCGATGTGTGACAAGATCTTGTGCAACGAGATCTTACAAGATGAATTATGTCACAAGATTTCTCGTGGAGGTGAAATGATGGCCGTTGCTCAAACAGAAGGCTGCATCCTTCGGGGGTCACATTTGTAAACCGCATACGTCATAAAGACGTCGATATTCATACTTAGTTAATCGTAAATTATTGTAATACTGGTATGCTTATGACGTGTACATGTAAACTCAGTTAACTTAAACCATGCTTGATGACGTATACAGCCTGCATATGCGACCTCCGGAGGCTGCAGCTTTCTAATAAAGAAACGGCCACTGATATCAGCATAAAGTTGAGTTTGTGGCAAAACCTTTTACAGTGTATGTGTTACATGGACAAATGTTAAAAACGTAAATGCATTTAAATATTGTTTGGCTAAAAGTAAGCGTTTTCTCAATAGTAACAAGCGGGTCCACTAGCGCCCTCTTGCAGGCATTTGTTATAACACGTAATGCAGGTTTTTATAAAATAGGCTACATACAACAAGGTTCATTAGTTTACATTAGTTAGCATGAACTAACAATAAACTGCACTTATACAGCATTTATTAATCTTTGTTAATGTTAATTTCAACAATTACTAATACTTTTAAAAAATCTTGTTAACCTTAGTTAATGCACCGTGAACTAACATGAACAAACAATTAAAAGCTTTATTTCTATTAACCAACATTAACAAAGCTTAATAAATACTGCAACAAGTGTATTGTGTGCTCATGGTTTGTTTATGTTAGTTAATACATTAACTAATGTTAACTAATGAACCTTATTGTAAAGTGTTACCGTAATGTTAAAGGTTATTGTTCACTTGGATGTATTTTATTACCAAAAAAGATCAAATCACTTTATTATCAATTAGCAAAATAATTGTTGGTGATAGATTAGTTAAAACATTTCAGAATAATGTGATTTCAGTTTCCTATTCATATATTTGATCATTGAGGATTCTTAAAAACTGTAAAAATCCTGTTTGCATTTCTGGATCAGATTCAGCTTGTATTGATTAGGTTGTAAAGACGTTATTAACTCCTGTCAGTGTATTGCATTTGGAGCTAATCTTCAATACACAGTAAGGAGGGTCACATTTCTGGCTGATGCAGAGCTATTTAGGCCAATCACAACGTACTGGTAAGCTGGTCAATCGGTGGACACTGTGCTTTTCAGATCAATGAGCTTTGTACAAAATCAACGTGTTGCAGGAAGGCAGGGCATAGAGTAGCAACAATACTGTACGGCAGGGTTGCCCAAATCTTACCCTGGAGGGCCAGAGCACTACAGAGTTAAGTTCCAACCCTAATCAAACTTACCCACCTCAGGGTTTCTCGCAGAAAATGTGTTAGTTAAGGTGGTAGGGTTGTGCCGGTGGGCGGGCCGGGGGCGTGGCAATCAAAGGGGCGTACGCGTCATGATGAAAATATTTTTATTTAAAACACCCAAATTAAACTCAATTTTGAAGAAACTATGACAGAAAATGAACACATACTAGATTATTAATTAAATAAATGTTTTATCAACAGGCTAGTTATCCTCCAGAAAGTGACGGACCATGCCTTTCTCTCATTTCGGCCATGTGGCGCGTGCCGGTGTGAAGCGCGTCCACGCTATTCTCTGAGATGCACTTGACAGCCTTTTGTGCAGCGAATTATTATTATTATTATTATTATTATTATTATTTTTTAGATGACCTAGTTAAGGTGGAAGGGTATCCCTGCTTAGGTGGGCCGCCCGAACTGAAAAGTGCTGCGGGAAACCCTGCACCTGTGATTTTCTAGTGATCATGAAAACCTTGACTAGCTTGTTCAGGTGTGTTTGATCAGGGTTGGAGCTAAACTCTGCAATGCTCTGGCCCTCCAGGGGAAGATTTGGGGAACCCTGCTGTACGTTATGTAAAAATAATGCGCTTTTTTAACCATAAACCATGCAAAAACACACAATAACGTTTTTAGCAATGTAATAGGTGCTCTTTAACTATGATCTTAAAAATAATTTAATCTAAAGGTGTTTGGTTAAATGCTTGAAATTACTTTTGTAGACAAATATACCTGTGCCTTATTAATTTCTTTTATTAGGAAAGTAAAATAATTTTTTAAATGTATGACTTTGACAATAAGAGCCCATAAATGTGAACTCCTTCAATATTCTTTAAAAATAATCCTAAAGTGGAACTTCAAGAAGCTTCTTGATAAAATGACATGAGTACGGTTTTGCAATTTCTAGGTGTAACTGCACTTCAGATGATAAAATATAATCATTTTGATTTATTTTGGATGCTTTTAGTCATCATTCCCACAGTTACAGTTGTGTAACGTGTTATGCCATAGTTTGGACATGTTTATTATTATTATTATTATTATTATTATTATGTGGGAAAACATATAAATAAAGAACGAGTGAGTGTTTCAAACTGGTAGTGTATATTAAGCACAGAGGCTATTTTGGGGATTTCCACCTGGATTTGGCCTACCCAATTTCAAAAGCTTCCCATACCCACATGCAGAGGTGTACATACAAAAGTTTGGTATAATTTTACAGAAAAACCTTTGAAATTACATAAAACACTGTTGAAAGTGCTTAACATGGCTGTATGTGTTGTCAGTCCTCTAATAAACACAAAAATTATAAAGGTGCAAATTCTATTTGAAAGTGTATAACTCTGGCCCTGGGTGCTCCAGCAACCTGCAGACAGTTTTGTTTGATTCCAACAAATGTCAGCTTTTTTTGTCTCTATCCTGATGTTTGCAAAAGTTAATCTATTCCAACTGAAGGGACAAATAAGACTCTTTTTGTATTCAATTTCTGCCTACACCCATCTGAAGTGTCCCCATAACCACATACAGTGGAATAAATGCAATATCTTTACATCATTTTACAAAAAACCTGTATGACAAACATGGGCAAGTCTTATATCAAATGAAAGCCCTCATTCCTAAGAATAAGGCTACATCATTATTTATTTTTTTAAAGGGCTTTTG
Source organism: Paramisgurnus dabryanus (assembly GCF_030506205.2). Lineage (NCBI taxonomy): Eukaryota > Metazoa > Chordata > Actinopteri > Cypriniformes > Cobitidae > Paramisgurnus > Paramisgurnus dabryanus. Next base: position 28,298,178 of record NC_133354.1, read on the forward strand.
TAAACCTACAGGGGAAACGTGAGCATAAGCTGCTCCACATAGCACAGATAGCCACAAATGCTACACCATCTTTTATCTTCGGTCCTACTCTAAAAAATGAGTCCATTCACAGCATTTTCTTTGATTAGCCTTATTCCTAGAAATGAGGGCTTTCATTTGATATAAGATTTGCCTATGTTTGTCATACTTGAAAAATATGAAATATAGTGTAAATTAAGTGTAAAAAACTTTCTTACAGTAAAATATGTAAAAGTGATGATGCATATCTGCAGAAAGTAGAGATTCTAAGCTTTCAAACAGTATCTCATATGTGGTACTGGGTCCATGACAGACAATTAAAAATTAAAGGAATATTTTATATTAAGTCATAATAAGTAAGTTTGGACCTGGTACAGGGTCCGCTGTGTAGAGGAGGTTGATACCTTGTGTACACCGGTTAACTCTAGTTTTTGTTGTCATCAGGGTTCAGATATTGGCCCATCGCAGTACCAGGAGGTGATCGTGTGGTTGCATGAAATGAGCACAGTTTTCCAGTTCAGCTCGGAGACGTTTGCTTTGGCTGTTTGTGTTGTTAATAGTCTGCTTGCAACAGTTAAGGTAAGTGCAAATAAAGCACTTTTACAATGTATAGTGCTGCCTGTACAACGTCTGTGATTGTGTTTCTTACAACTTCGGACTAAATTTCTTCACAGGCTCAGTTGAAATATCTCAAATGCATGGCCATCACCTCACTGATCCTTGCAGCAAAAATCCACGAGGAAGATGAGGTAAGATTTGCATCCGTAATTGGTTGTTATGTAAGAGATCATGTACAGGCAGCCGGTTGTTATTGCAAAAATAAACCCTGACAGTGTGATCAGTGTTATATTTCATGATAACAACAGGCTGCCTGTACATTATCCTGCTTATTACACGGCTATTTACCTCAATACCTTAATATTAAATATTGCTTTGAAATATTTTATTTGCTCATTTTTTATGAATGCAGACCTTCAGCGAGGAAAACACATTTTTGGTTTTAAGATCAGACGTTTAAATGTCACGAACATGCCATTCGGTTTAATCGTTAGTGTATATATAATATCATATGTTATTAAAATATATATTTATATTTAAGTTTTGTGTAATATTAAACCGTAACTGATTTGCGGCATCAGATTACTGTGTGTTATTAGTTTTGATCAGTTGTTATCTGGGAATATCAAACCTGCAAACGTCACGACTGACCAATCAGAATCAAGCATTCCAAGAGTGGTGTAATAATGACACCTCACATCTGTTTGAATCATTCCAGTGCTTTTATTCGTGTGTTTTTATTGGCTTACAGGTGATCGCATCGGTTAAACATCTGCTGGAGCAAAGCGGATGCAAATTCTCCACAGCAGAGATTCATCGCATGGAGCGAATCATTTTAAACAAACTGCATTGGGACCTTTACATCGCGACACCCATCGATTTCATTTACATCGTGAGTGACCTCTTCACTTTATTCAGACCAAAACATAATGGTACAAAAAACACAAGAAAACACATAACACTTTTTTTTTTTTTTGACGCAGCCATCGCAAACATTAGCAAAAAATTACTTTTGGTCCTTGACGTTGTGCATGTAAAAACTGGCGGCCGTAGGTGATACGAATCCTCATCACCGTTGGTCTTTAGGGCAATGAGTGCAGTGCATATTTGGCCAAGGCACTAATCTGTCTTTAACTTCAGCAGTAAAGCAGATAGATGACCCTGCTAAGACGAGAAGAAAACTCTCTTTAAAGCAAATAAATCCTTTTCGGGAATGATCAGCATTATCTTCCACCGAATCATAGATGGCACGAGTAATTTTAGTGCAGACATGGATAAAGAATTAAGGCCATGATCAAAACCATAACATTTGAATCTATGTTTCTTTGCTGCTTCTGTAAATGTGTTGGATGGCTAGTTTGGCACACCATAGAGACCCATAAAACAGCTATTAGAAATAAAGAACATTTAAATAAGACCCCATTAAAAAACCTCTGTGATCTTGGGAAAAAACCCTGATAAAAACATTTTCTAAGTTTTACCAATATGTAAATTGCTATAGCACATTCCCCTGCATGGTACAACTCACTTGACTTTGACTATTTTGCTTTTCCACTTCAATTTAGTACCACTTCAAAGTGCGTGGGCTTAAAGGTGCAGTGTGTAAATTTTAGCGGCATCTAGTGGTGATGTTGTGAATTGCAACCAACGGCTCAGTCCACTGCTCACCCCTCGCTTTTGAAACACACAGAGAAGCTACAGTAGCCATCACCGGACAAACACGTCATCGTTGGGGACAACTTAGTAAAAAAAAGTTTGTCCGTTAAGGGCTTCTGTAGAAACATGGTGGCACAAAATGGCGACTTCCATGTAAGGGGACCCTCGGTGTATGTAGATAAAAATGTCTCATTCTGAGGTAATAAACACACAATGGTTCATTATGAAAGGTCTTTATACATCCCTGATAATATAGTTTTGTATATTATTTTGCATTTCTGTCAAGAGATCCTTCTTAAAATTACACACTGCACCTTTAAATAGATTTATCTTTACAGTTGCATCACCTCTACTGCCGTGATCTAATCGCGATAAACAAGACCCAAACGCAGAGCAATGGAGCATATCGATGTTCTTGATTCTCATTAGCTACGTTTACATGCAACCAAATAATCTGTTTGTAATCGTATCTATGGCTCAATTGGATTAAAAAGCCTCAATGTAAATGCCTAATTGAGGTCGATCGTATGCAAATTTTAATCATGTTAAAGGGGTGGTGTAGTCCGATCTATCATCCAGTCATCAGGAGAAAAGTATGCATGTAAACACGTGAATCAAAGTATTTTATCAACATGCGCAGAACAATTGTGTTTAAGGGTCACACGATGTACATTCATAACATTGCAGAAAGCAATGAACGCTGCTGAAAGACATAAAATAGCATCATATCTGATAACCTCATAAGAACTTTCTCCAACTCAATTTGTACTTTTATCCAGAGATAAAGCGTGAACTCAATGAGAGATGCTGTGTTGCCAAGTCCTCTGCTTTTTTGCGGACTTCAGATGTGGGCTACTTTTTAAACCGTTTTAGCGAGTTGATTTTTTTTCTGCAGGTTAAAGATAAAAGGATTTAGCTGATTAGTTATTTGGTCATTGGGATGCTTTTGGGATAGTTTTGAATGTCCATTGGGCTGGTTTTGATGCGCAAATCTGGCAACCCTGCGGTTTAGTCAACACAGAGTTTTTCCTCCTGCGGTAAAAAAATCCCATCCACACGTGCTCCGTTTAAAAGAAATCTCTGCCTACATTAACACGCAAAAACATGTGATTACGCACTGTTGCCAGCAGGCGGTGATATAACCCTAATCGTAAAGCCACGTTGGCCAATTAGAAGCCTTAATCAGAAGCAAAAACCCTGTACTGTCTACACGACAACACTGCAACCGGCATTTCTGGAAAACCTCACCCTGGCAGGGTTTTCAAAAATGTTCGGTTTCAGTGACGTCATACTGCGTTTACATGTGGACGAATGGCCGAACGGTGTAAAAAAAGTCACGACAAGACCTGACTGTGCGCTTGCCCAGACGTTTGGTCTGGATTATATCAAATGTGCATGTCAACCAAAATTTTTATCCGATTGCAATGTTTAGGGTGCATGTAAACTGTATTGTTGCAACCTTCAATCGTATTGAATTAAGTCGGATTGACACAGTTTTGTGCATGTAAACATAACCAATAAGTTGGCTAAAAATACAAGAGAGTACTGGTTCAACAAAGCACCGATGATGACATCACTTGGTTTGCTCAACGGCACACAAGGGTAAGATAATCTTTGACGGTCGTAGTGATGATTCTCTCTGACCACACAGAAAATAAGGTACAAAAATTGTCACTGGAACGCTATCTTTTATAAAGGCCCTACCAGATATGTACCTTTGAGGTACCAGTATGGCACAAATGTGTAATTTTTGAAAAGGTACTGTCCCAGGGACAACTTTTGCACCTTTATATCTGTGGGTGCAGGTGGAAAATCCCCCAAAAATGAGCCGTACTATGAAGTGGAAAAGCACCATTACAAAACTTTTCAAGACTGTTGAAGTGGTGTATTGGTCTAAAATCTAAGAAAAGAGTTTGAAGAAAAGTCTATTTTCTTTGGATGTAGATGTTAAATGAAATTGTCTTGTGAGATTCACCCATATAGCCCGTATATGGATATTTACGTTTACCCTAGAGTAAATAAATAAATATAATTGCTTGCAAAATGAAAAAATATCTAACTGCATAGAAAAATAAATATCCTTAAAACTTCTCAAATAAATATCCACCATTTCCATTGATTTAAATATATTCCTGTTTAAGATACGCGTGACTCTCCTTTACGTTGAGACGTAATGTGAAGGCATGCCGGAAATTCTAAGGAAAAGTCACATTTCCACAAAACACAGAATGAACAACCAGTCACATCTTTTCTATTTATCAGCATGGCTTTTTTTGTTCCCAAGAGGTTAAATCTATAAAACATCAACATGAAATCAATATAAACCCCATGTACTTCATACACGTTTAGATTTCACTGGAAAGACTTCAAGGAAAATCAAGAACATCTTGTGCCTCTAAAGCAGGGGTGTCAAACTCATTTAAAGTTGAGGGCCAGATAGTAATAAGTCACGTGAGGGCCGCATAATTTTTTTTAAACCTTAGTGTGCTGATAATGTGTTTATATTAACTTAACAAGTTAACTAGAGAAATTATTCATACATCTTTCTTTATAATATATTTTTCATTAAGCAAAGACAATTCTAGATTCATTACAGTACCTAATACAGTTTGAAGTCACAAAACACAGGCGTTATGCTTTTAATTCGTGCTTCCTTACGTTTCTTTGACCACTGGATCAACACCAGTTTTGAGGCAGGTGCTACTTTTATTTTTAGACCTCTGGGTGTGAGTCAAGACCAGCCATGACATTTAATAGAAACCCTTTTTAAAACTAGAACCCAACAATAGATAACTCAAATTTGAATTTATTTCTTCCAAATCTCACCGTGCGCAGGGTTCCCTTGGGTACTTGAAATCCTTGGAAGTTTGTGAATCTGGGGAAAAAATTCAAGGCCCTGGGAAGTTTTTGAATATACATACATAGATACAGGTCAATGAAAGTGCTTGAATCTATTTTATGCGAGAAGTTTTCTGGAAAAAATCCATATTATTCCCTGTGTAGTGTAGGATAATATCATAAAAATTCTAGACTTTTTAAGCACTCGTGCTAAACTGTTCGCTTTAAATGCTTATATCTTCTATATTCGAATGTTGATTCATATACCAAAATGCATTTTTGCATAGTTGTGTTTGACACATGAAAACGTCTCGGGTTACGTATGTAACTGTTGTTCACTGAGAAGGGAACGAGACGCTGCGTCTCTCTTGCCATACTTCCTGTGTCCCTCAGTAACGCCGTCTTTGGCAATATTTCAGATAGCGATATACTTCCTGACTCCCGCCTCACCCTGTCTTTGTCGTTAAGCCTCACCATTGGTTGAATTTGATATACACATTCAGACGCACTTACCCCTGGAGGCGTCCCCAAAGTGTCACCGTAGTGACGCAGCGCGAGTTCCCTCGAAAGGAAACTGTAACAATGTATCTTAAAAGGTAACACGATGTAACCTTGCTCTCACTTGAAATGTGTCCCCACATTTAGTTCTTGAATTTGAGGGTATTGGACCTGGAAAGTCCTTGAATTTGAAGTTCACTAAGGTGTGGGAACCCCGCGTAAGCTGTTGCTTTTTTGGGAACTGACCTGCTGCAAAGAGCGATGCAGGCGGAAACGACATTTAGTCTGCGCTCTGCCTGTAAACCGTCCGTGTTTTGCCACCCTCCTATTGAAAATGAACTAGACGCTTGCGACTGCCGAGTCCCGCCTGAAATATGAATTTAATATTTAATAAACTATATAAATTATCACGCGGGCCGGATTGGACACCTTTGTGTGCCATGTTCAGCCCGCAGGCTGTTATGTTTGACACCCCTGCTCTAAAGCAACTTTCTTGTTCAGCTCGTCATCACACATTTAGTAATGTTAACCAATAGCCAAACCGTTTGAGAGGTAGGGCAGTCCTCCACAATCCACAGCATTCAGTACAAGATCCACAATTTTCATTAACCAATTTTCTCATTAGAATTGCAAAAGTACAATGGGTTGCAAATGCTGTTTCATGTTGACTCTGAGATTATCTGACAGCATCTGAGTAACCTCAAACCTCTTATGTTAAACTTCAAAACATGAAGACCAAAAACACGACAACATTCCAGTTTTTCATATCCCGCTCATGAACGTGTTAACACCGGAAACCATTTGTCATGGGAGTAAAAGTAATGCAGATCCACACCTTTGCAGTGAATGATTTGAGTTTTGTTTGTTTGTGTCGACAGTGTCGTCTCCATTGGTTCAGCTTTTGTTGATTTGACTTTCAGTTTCACGGGCTGTTGATGAGCAAGTATCCACACCTGATGTTCGTGAACTCTCAGAAGAGTCCTTGTCTCCAGGCTTCGTTGTGGACCAGACAGGTACAGCATTGTATGGCTTGCCACCAACTCTGGCAGTTCAAGGGCTCCATACTGGCTTTGGCCATCATCACTTTAGAGTTGGAGAGGTCGACACCCGATTGGTTCTCGGTTTTTACCGGCCTGCTGAGGAAAGCACAGGTATATGCATGAAGTACACATCCATGTCAGCAGCGCTAAACTCTGCTGGCCACTATTTATTCACCCTTGTGTTGTTTCAAACCGTTTGTAAAAACGTCTGTATGTAGATATAATTTCACTCACATTGATGTTTGGATTTGTTTTAGATTGAAAGCACAGAGTTCATTTGTTGTAAGGAGATGGTGGACGAGTACCTCACGGGTCTCGAGCTGTCGTTACCCACCAATGCAGTGTACATTTTGGACCCCACCAGCATGCTGATGTTTAGGGGATATGACATGCAGGATGAATACGGAGATGGGAACAGAAAGGCAGACGTCCACGAGGACCAAGAGATGGACGACTTCTGTGATGGATTCTGGTACCTTTATGATGAAGCCACATCAATGAAGGCAGAGAGACGTGGACCTGAAGATACGAGCGCGACTTTTCAAGAAAAAATCTCACCGTGTCCTCCTCTCCAGCCGCCTTCTAGTGAATAAGCTAACACTCATTTTTTGTATGTTGAAAGCGGATAAGTCGCTGAATAGCACTTTGATTTTTCTTTTATGAAACGGCACTTTAAGTTTTTTTTTATTTTATATGAAGTTACTTCCTTTTTGTATTTTGGTCTATTTTTTATTTTACGTATTGTATATATTATATGTATTATGTGTTTATCAGAAGTTTCATTATGGCATAATGCTTTAATGTTAATGGTGCTTTAACAAAAAATGGTTTGTTCAATTTATTTTATGTTGATGTTTTTGTTATTTGTGTGTCAGTTATAAAAAAAACGCTTTAGACATTTCATATCTTCCAAAGCAATATAACTGCCTTAAATTTAATGTGTAAGCTCAATGTGAAAGTGAAATGCCAGTCTATGCAGCTGTTATACTCCTTGTTTTAATAAAACTTTGTTTTCTTCCTGTTTTTTTTTTTTAAAAGGCAGCTACAGTTGACAAATTTACTGCTTTGAAATGAAGCAAATGTGACTTGTATTATTTTTCCCTAAACTGTTACAGAAGGGTTAAACTGAAAATGACTGTATTTCATTAAAAATTGCAGTTTTATTTTACTTTAATAAACATTAAATACAGCTTTTTGCACCTCACATTGTGTATTTGTTTACTTTATATTTCATTTTTAGTTACAGTAAGCTGTTCCTCAAACAAAACCATTGTTATGTCAATGTATTTCTATAATATAATCCCCCCCAATCATTTCTAGGTCATCCAGACTATGACACAGAAAAAAATTGATATTGCAAATATGTAACAATTGATTCCCAGGTGGAAAGTGCACCAAAAAACAACCATGTACTAAAATATACTCTTTTTACAGACTAATTTTGTACTTAGAGACAAAAAATTTGTATATGAATACTTAATATAAACTGATCTTTAGTGTGTTTAAATCAATAGTGTCTCAAAAAAAGTTCAGTATGCTTTGATGTTACAGTTTCTTAGTCGCTTTGGGGTATTTTTAAAATCATTTTTAAAGTTTGCTAAATAATGCATGCATTTCTCAGAACGATTCTTACAAACACACAACATGTCCTGCAAAGGCTTGTAAACTCTCAAAAGTAAATTTTTACTTCAGTGAACAAATCAGTCCCATCAAAATGACAAGTCTGTCTACGTGTCATTGTTCAAGTGTGCACAAGTCTGTGAAACCGGGGATAAATATACTTGGCGTTAGTGATGGGAGAAACGAAGCTTTTCGAAACTTCGAATCAATTGCTTCGCAAATTGATTTAGTTTTTCGAAGCGTTCGAAACACCACACTGGCGACACCTGCTGGTCAAAATAGTGTAAAAGCAGCAAGATCTGTCCAAACATTTTACACTTTTTACAAAATAATAGCAAGATTGTTTTAAAAATATGTTAAGAAAAATGTATTATTTATGTAAATAAGATTTAATTAAAACAGTATTCTGTGATTTTAGTTTTTTTTATGGCAAACAAATCATTAAAACGAACTCCCTTTTTATTATGCACATTTTTGTCATTAAATATGTCTATAAACAAAAAGTAGACAAAATGGTTGTGTTATTATTCAGAAGGATGAATGTTTTATGAAATTTTATAATAAAACTGACCCGAGTTCACCTACACCAGAGTCGTATAATAACAGAGTTACGAAACGCTGTGATCTCGCCGCCGCGCGGTCACGTGATTCATGTAACGTTCTACAGTTCCAAACCAAGCAGGGCTGTCAATCTGTTTGCATAGGTTTTCAGCTATTTTAGGTAAATATTAGCTTGTAATGGGAATTGATCACTATACTTACTGTGTTTATAACGTTTTTTTTACTAGGGAGTGATGGAAATACAGTAAATCAGTTAATAAAGATAAACAGTTAATTGTGACCCAAATATAACCGTGGTTATCTATATCAACTACAGCAACACAGTTTATCTTTTATTTTTGTAGCAAAATATGGCTATATAAATGGCTATCAATCTGCTAAAAACATAATTCCTACACTTTTAATATATTAAAATCACAAAAAAGATCGCAAACGCGGTTTTTTGTAACAGTCAAGCATAACAGAAACACACTAAATTCATATTTTAAATTCACATTAAATGTTAATATAATCATACATGATTTTCGAGGATACATCACTCGTATTACTTACCAAACACAATGAAACACATAGCAGCATTGTGAAGCAGTGTGACTTTCTTATAAGGCATTTAGCTTGTCGCTGTTGCCCCCTAGTGTTACTCGTAATATATAAAAAAAGATAAGTATAAAGTAGATGGCCACCAGTAATAAAATAATAAACCATTAAATCTATATTATTCACACATTATACACAACTCATTAAAATATAAAAATTTTACTAGTTATTATTAACGATAATCATTACCTACAGCAGAGTTCATAAAATATCACTGTTGACTATATTAATGAAATGTCCGAAAATGTAAAGAGAAACGGTAATTTCATCGATTTACCAGCAGGTGCCATTGAAATGAATGGGCTTCAGTGCTGCGTTTGGAACTATGCGTCACTACCGGTCACTACATGAAACGCTGTTACTTCCGCATTCCATTCTTACAACGGACGTCTATGTGAGTGTCGTAACTCTATTATTATACGACTCTGACCTACACTGGTCCCTAGTGGTGAATCGTCGAACGTTTCGAAACAGTTATGACGTAATGAAGCATCGTTTGTTAAAATCACGTGACTTTGGCCAGTTTGAAACAAGCTCCGAACCATTGATTCGAAACAAAAGATTCGTAAATGTTTCGAAGTGCTTCGATATCGCCCATCACTACTCGGCTGGTTTTGGTTTCATAAATGAAATAAATTCTCTCTGATGCTTGTGGATCAAAGATTATTTAAGGTATATCAGATGACACAAACCATGTTCCAACTGGTGAAGGAAATTAGAAAAGTGTTTATTTTTAATATCAGTAAATACAACCGTTTTCATACTCTTAAAGATGCTCGACTTGCAGTCATTTCCCCATATGCAAATTAGGACGTGCCAGAGGATACATCAATAGTTCAGATGTTTAAACCTCTACATTATGGCTTGAATGAACACTGTTCAGTCTTGTATGCTCTACAAGTAATACAAAAAATATATATTTTGCATATCTGTTATTATGACAATAAAGCTATTAATATATTGGTCCTGGATAACTATCAAAACAGTACCAAAAATACCATTAAGACCGTTTGTTTAAGCTACACCAAATGCATGCTTATTAAACCACATAGTATCATCACTGTACTGTGATACTGCATTTGGCTCAGATCTTAAATACTACTGTACATCATGGCAATAGAAACATGTGTTTAACATGTATGTCACAATATTGGCCCAACTATAACACAAATGGGTAGTACCAAAACAACGATGACCACAAACTGAATGTTTCAGTCTGGTTAAAAAAATAACACATACACAGTTAGAAAGTAACAAATCCTAAAAATGAGGGAGATTTAAAAAATAACCAAAAAAATGTAACCCGAATGAAGAAAACAAACAAATAACTGTGGCAACACAAGACGTAATTCAGTCCCCATAATGCATCTCTATGGCTTCCCATCAGGATCTTTGGTCCACAATGTCAAAAAAGGGTTTAAAAAGTATGCTGACTTTGCAATGATGGTGGAGGCCAAGTCCGTGGTCGGCCTGGAATGAGCTCATAAATTAACTGAAAGAAAATAGACACAAAACAAAATGAATGACAAAAAGAAAATGGAGTGGAAACATGCAAATAAACAAAAACAGACAAAAGTGTCCTTATGATGTGTGAAATAAACATGAAATAAAAGTCTGAATTGGTGTCAATTTTTTGACAACCGGAGCATATTAAAGCAGTTATGACTGGAATAACCTGCTTAGTGATATTTGGTTAATAATGTTGAGTTATCACATCCATACAATACATACTGCTGGTGCTGCTGTCAACAGTGGACTCATCTAAAAGATCAATTACAAAATGAATGCCTTGTAAATAGCATCAATAACCACAAGATGGAGCTAATGAGCTTTATTTACAATTACATGCAGCATGAGAAACTACATTTACCAATGCACGACTAAAGGTTTGTGCATGTATTCACTTAAATCCTTATACATATTGCCTATGTTAACGTACTGTATACATACTATATCATCTATAGCATACAAAATAAATGACTGATTAAAAAACAAGATTCTGTCTATCAAGACTTAATCCGTTGTTATCTTCTGGGCACTTGCCCATATTTTAAAACTCTGGTGTGCTTTTAGTAATTAGTGATTGGCAAATTTGTATACTCCAAAAACAACATAAACATAAAGATGAAAAACATATATAGGAGAAGAAAGCAGACAGGAAGTATTTTTGTCTATGACATATTTAGTTTAGTCGTATAACTCATAACAGATTAGACGATAGAGAAAAAATAATCCAAATGTATACCATTTTTATAAGTCCTGCTATTTACTTTTGACCACCAGATGGCGCTGGCCCTAAACTTTGCAGAAACATTTAGGCATGGTGCTAAAGAATCATACTCATAATAATACACTGCTGCCTTCGCAAAATACATGAGGTACAAAACGTGAAAATAATCGGCACATAAAATGGCCGACCATTTACTGCATAGCATTCAACTCAACATGGCCCAAGCACCACTTTTATATTTTGGGCTAAATGATAATAAAGTGGCACTGCGCTGATACTGTGCATATGCTCTCAAGACATAATTATGATGACATACACCAACTTTAATGTCAATATGCCAAAGTATTGTCTTGATAAATAACCTCAGGTCCTTTTTGGCAAGTTTTTTGATGTGCTATACAAGAACAGTTTGTTTGGCCCAACACCTTTTGATAACTTCTTGTTGTAAGTGCCTCTAAATGCTAAATGCAAAACTACATGCAAATCGCACAAAGGTAAGAGTAAATAAAAAGGCAGAAAATTTGGCCATTGTAAAGATGGGCGGATCAATCCTCAACTATCAACATCTGACACCGATGTTGTAATGAAATCTGATCCACCCATCTCTACATCACTGCATGCTATCAAAATGGGCTGTGGCAGATGAAGAACTCACTTTTTCTTGTCTTTATCCTTCTTCAGGGGCTGTGCGAGGGACAGAGTCTCAGCCGCCACCTTCCTCCTGTTAAAGGCGTTCATCTCCTCCTCCAGATCTCGTCGCTTCTCCTCCACCTTCCTCTTCTCTTCCTGATGCATGCGCTTCAGCTTCTCAAACTTCTCATGTAACTGAAGAATGAGAGAGACGAATGTTATTTGTGTGTTCCTGAGAGCTTGTTAAATGGAGGCGAGTGCCTCCACGTTTTAACCATGTCTGCTTCCTAAACTACTTCCTCAAGCAGGACACTTCATTATCTTTCTTTGTGTGCATTTTCAAAAACACATCTTGTGGCTATAACTATAAAGGAATGTTTCAGGTTTATTACAAAGTTGAGCACTATGAAGAGCATCTATGGCATGCTCTCTATTATCTCTGAAAATATTCAGGCTCCTCCGTGTAAAATGCCAAGAATTTGTTTACATTCACTTCACAAACAGCAGACATCAAGGAGGCAAGTTTACTGCTAAAATAAAACAGACACAAAAACGGCACACTTGTAACGCTTTAATGGAGCAAACTGTCCCGTGTCAAATAAATAATAAAACATTTACAACTAATAATCAATAATAGTAATATTAGTATAATAATAGGTGATAAAACCTTTAAAATCTTCCAGTAGTCATGCTCCATGATTTCCATTGTGAATGCAGTATAATAAATGTGTTATATTTATACACTGAGAAATGACTGGACACTATCGTGTTTCAAATGAAGCTGATTTTATTGATCGTACCTCTCTCTCCTTCTCCTTCAGTTCAGACTCAGTCTCTTTGACTTTGTTAACAAACATCTGTCTCATCTCCTCTTCCTTCCGCTGCAGATCTCCAAGAAATTCCTTCCTCTTGGCTTCATATGTCTCCTGAAGACTGTAAGATGACCGCAAAAAGAAAGATTACTTTGCTTTGGGATATATTTAAACATGAATACAAAGATAATCTGCAACAAAAACTGCTATTTTATATGCTTTTATATGAATGCTTCACACCCACTTCATTTGCATAAAGTTTAATTTTTCTCAACTTTGTCGAGTCCTTGGACAAGCAACGATAATTGTTGTTCATGCCAAGTTTCTCTTGAAATACATGAGATTGCATTGCTAGTCGCTGGCGGTGTGCACATAGTTTAATGATCAATCGAAAACTACTGTAGGTCCTGCATACACAAATTCACAATTTGACAAATTCATACACAACTCTTATAGTAGATGCCATTATAAAACATGACTTTAACCCTCATAAGCCCCTATCTTCCTGTATACGTAAGAGTTCCTTGGGGTAAAAATGATCCCAGAAATTAAAAGAGTGATTACAAAAAATATATACATTTTTAATGATACAAATAATATATCATTTTTTTGTTTACTTCCCATCTATACATTAATGCTGTGTCTTGGGAGATTTGAAGTAATTTTGTACCTGTTTACCACTTAATTCCTTTACACCATTAGCTTGCCTATAAAATATCACATTTTTATGAAAATTGCACATACATTATGATCTAAATTTTATTTAAATTGTTTTTAGATATTGATCTAGATGCTATGCATGTAATATGGTCATCTGGTGTTTAGAAAAAAAAAACAAAAGAATTACAGTTTAGGAAATAAATCATTTTGACCAGCAGATGCCCATTGAGACCCATTCATTTTACTGGATGTGGCCAACTGCTCAACATCACTACTTTAGTGAAACATTTTGTGAATTTATGTTTATATAAACATTAGGAAAAAACAGAAAAAACAGTAGAATTTTTTTAGTATTTGATGAATTTTAATATGTCTGTTTTAACAAAATGGCACAGAAATTTGACTGAATGTAAGTGTTGTGTGGGTCTGTGTGAATGTGTGTGTGCGTGCGCACGTGTGTGTGTGTGTGTGTGTGTGTGTGTGTGTGTACGGCCGGGTAATTATCACGTTGGGGGGACCAATTGTCCCCACAAAGATAGGAATACCAGTATTTTTGTGACCTTGTGGGGACATTTTGATGTCCCCATGAGGAAACAAGCTAATAAATCAAACAGAATGATGTTTCTTGAAAATCTAAGGTATCAGACAGTTTCCTGTGATGGTTGGGGTTAGGGAATGGGGCAGGTAAGGGGAATAGAATATACAGTTTGTACAGAATAAAATGCATTACGTCTATGGAATGTCCCCAAAAAACATGTAAACCAGAACGTGCGTGTGTGCATGTGTGTTTGTGTCTTTATGTGTGTGTAGGTTTTACTGTGTGTGTGTGTGTGTGTGTGTTTGTGTGCATGTGTGTGAGCATTACAGCCCACCATTTTACATCTTTGTTTTGCATCTGTGGCTGTTTTTTGCCAAATTCTGTAAAAATACTCTCTGTGGCAGTCATACCTTTGTGTGTTTGTGTGTGTGTGTCTGTTTGTGTTTGTGTGTGTGATTGAGCATGTCTTTTCTATAATGAATTTGTGCTCTAGGACCAGGCCTACTTTTGTGTTGACACTTTCAGATTTATTCTGGATGCATAGATTTTTTTTGACAAATAAAAAAAGGATTTTTTTTTGCATTTCCCATTCATTTCAATTAGGGTCATTTTTACCCCCAAAGGGCCTCTTTTGGTAAAAGCCCAGCTTTTTGGTATGAATCTTGACAGATGGAAAAGTCACAAAATCTTATTCCACTGAGATGAAGGGAACCATGTTTTTTACCAAAAGATTGACCCCAAGGGACTTATTAGGACACAAATCAGTTGCCATAGGTGCACAACAGACAAGCAGAAACTAAAACATTTCAGGGGCAAAGTATTTCTTCAAGCAGAAAGCACTTTACAGTTTTTCGTGAAGGTGGTTGTCGCTTCTGTAAATAACTCTGTATTTGTATACCTTGCCTAAATATCTTTGGCATAGTCACATTCTGACTCAATCTACCCCATGACACTTAAAGCTATTGTTTAGCGCACTGGGTTTTGAGACTTTGAGGTCTGACGTTTCAGGGATAGTTCACCCAACATTAATAATTTACTCACCCTCATGTTGTTACAAGCCTGCATAAATGTCTTTCTTTTGATGAACACAAAGGAAGATATTTTGAGGAATGTTTGTAACCAAATCAATCATGAGCCCCATTCACTCCTATAGTTCTTTTTCCTACAATGGAAGTGAATGGGGCTCATGATCGGTTTGATTTTAAACACTCCTCAAAATATCTTCCTTCTTGTTCATCAGTAAAAAATCATTTATACAGGTTTGTAACAACATGAGGGTGAGTAAATGATGAGAAAATATTCATTTTTTGATGAACTATCCCTTTAATAAAACCCAAGCGGGTCAGTTTGACATGCAGATAATAATATAGGGCTGTCACTCACCTGAAGGGCTGGCTGTCTGGATCGGTGTCTTTAAAGCCCATCTCCTCCAGTTTACAGCGTCTGTAGAGCTCATAGTGTCTGGCATGGGTCTGCTCTCTTAGGTCCTCCATGTTTACTCTGATCAACATCTCCCTCAACTTTACAAAGTCACAGTGACTCTCATTCTCCACTGCAACACACAAGTACAAGATCCACGTGTTCAAGATCCAAGAACACAGATACACACAGCCACGGTTATCCACTTTATAAATGTCACTGGTAACCAAATAAAGATGCACATTTGAATGTTGACCATAATAAAACACACATAGTATGACACTATGGCAGCATTTACACTGCATGGGTGAGATGACTCAATTCAGATTTTTTTCCTCATGTCTCACAAATAAAAGTGAAGTAAAAGTGACATGTTTGTCAAGTATGCAAGCACAAACACACAACCAGGACGGAAGCAGCTATCCTAGTGTCCAGAGAGCAATTAGGCTCAGGGCACCACAGTCACAGCCCACAGGCCACGAGACTCGAACTGGAAATTCTCAGGATCCAAGCCCAACTCTCTAACCATTAGGCTACAACTGCACAGTAGATCGGATATGATCCACAAATGTGTAAACAGGAAAACGCACACATGTTCTGATATTCTCAGATCAGTTTCAGGCCTCATACAGAAGTCTTCTCGGGTCCAAAAAAATATACCCGACCCAAAATAACCTGAAAAACTCGACCCGAGACAAACCCCCCAAAAAATTAGACCAAAGTCCTACCCGACAAAGTTGCAATTTTTTTACCCGACTAATCCCAAATGTAAAAGGCACCGACGTGTAAAATGTGCATTCAAAATTGACTAACAGTCTGGCTCAACGTAAATTAACTTACCGCCAGACATACGATGTCGCAAGCGCTCTTGGCAAACAGAGGAGGGGTTGGAAAAGGACTCGAGGCACACATTCGAGATAGTTTGGGTCTTCTCGGGTCAGTTCGGCAAAAATGCATTCATTGTAAACGACTCAAGACCTGATGCCGCTATTATTATATACATGACCCGTGTCCGAGGCACTCGTGAAACTTTTAGACCGGAACCCGCTCAGGTTTTGGGTCGGACTTTGGGGTTTTGCATCTAAGTGGACCTGTAACGTAACCAGACTGACAGGGGTGCTTCTCCTGAAAGCAACTACAGTTGCCAGTTCTGTCTTTACCAAAAGAGTTCAATGGAATTAATGACCACAGTTAGCTAACAATGCTTTTAGGAAACTCAACCCAGATCAGATATTCCTGTGTCATTAACTGTAATAATTACCTTCCGACACCATCTTGTACTTGCGCGATTCACCTATGGCAACCGATGCTCCCTACGCTCAAACTCTTGCGTGAATCGCTTGTGTCCAAGATGGCGTTGTTATCGGACGCTAGTTATTGTAGTTAATGAAGTTTAAAATATGGATATTTTTCTTACAATATTGCATAAATTACCTGTAAAATACCTTTATTAACCCTTTGGAGCCATGTGGATTATTTTTTGTTAACGATGGATGCACATTTTGGGCTTTAAAGTCAAAAGTTGTTTCCTGATCCCTGTTTCTATT
Organism: Paramisgurnus dabryanus; assembly: GCF_030506205.2. NCBI lineage: Eukaryota > Metazoa > Chordata > Actinopteri > Cypriniformes > Cobitidae > Paramisgurnus > Paramisgurnus dabryanus. The sequence continues at coordinate 28,315,400 of NC_133354.1, forward strand.
GTTATAAGCTTGGGAAAGCAAGGACATTTAGTAAAAAAACTCCAAATGTGTTTGTCTGAAAGATGATGGACATCTCAAATTGCTTAAGGATGAGTAAATCATGGGGCAATTTTGATATTTGGCTTAAGTTTTATGTCTTGTTTATTATACAGCTTTATTTCTGTATCCTTGCATAATCACTTCGTTTGCATTCAATGCATATCTCATAATTTTCCTTCCTGTGTGGCCTTGAATTGTCTGGCAAATATATAGTGTGTGTATATATATATATATATATATATATATATATATATATATATATATATATATATATATATATATATATATATATATATATATATATATATATATATATATATCTTATAAAAGTCGCTTGTAAAAGATTATGTGAGCATTAAAAAAAAAGTTAGGCATCAAGACCTGCAATGTAAATGCAGCCTATGAGGCACCACACTTATAAATAACACAAAATGTATTATTTTTCTAAACAATACACCTTATGCAAAATGTGTCATTGCAAAATGAACTGAATTAGTACGCTAAGGTGTTGTTTGGTGGTTTACAACACCCTAACGCACAAAGATATTTTGGTCTCTACAAGTTCCTCCTTCAGCGTGAAACAAGTAACCTTTAAGCTAAGTAGGTGTTACAGTAATAGTGATGCTTGCTTTAGCGGTCTATTAAAGTTAGGTGTGAAATGGGAAGTTACTCTTGAGAACAGGCCAAACATTTGCAGGAAGTCAAGCAGTTATGAAAGGCTACTTAAGTTTACCCATCTGGATATAATAATGCTAGTGTCTTCATGAGAAGATCCTCCCCGGACTTTACTGTAATGCCAAAACATTTAATCGAGTCTCAGATCAGCGCCTACCAGATAAAGTTTCCTATGCAAGTAAGAAAAATGTCATGCAGAGCGAGCATCACCTTAGTTAAACCATCACGTTAGCCGAGTCCTGCTTTAGTACATTTGTGAACTTTCTCACGGTTAACCAAAAGCATTTCCTGTTGAGTGATATCAGTGAAAGAGAAGTTTACAAATAACCAACTTCATATGACATCGGTCAAGATGGACTTTACTGAGATAAATGTGAGGGGCGGAGTGGTTTTGTCAACGTCGATTGCTTAGAAAAGTGATTCTTATGGATTGCATGGAGTATTATGGGGTGGATGGTAGAAGAATTGTAACAAAACGCATTGCATAGTTCGTCTTGAATGGGCGTTTCGCTCGGATCGAATTCCACATTCGAGAGCCTGAGAGCAATTTACTGACTGTTGACTAAAAGACTCCCGGGAGCCACCGTCCCCAAAGACAAGAGCCAAAAATAGCAGAAAGAAAAGAAATACCAGCGTTTATCCATCTGTCATACTGTCAGGACACAACACTTTAGCAGATAGTGCTGTAACATTTACAAGAGCATTAGTGTTTTGAACTAACGCAGGCCTTAGCTAAAGTTCAAATGGCACTCAATTTGCCTCAATGTTTCTTTTTTAGGACCTCTTTTCTAACCCTTTAAGATTTATTACAATGTTATTTTGTTAGCATTCCACTCTTAAAGGAAAAGTGCACATTTTTATTAGCAAAACAGCTACTAGCGCAATTAGCAAACGATAAAAGTGTGCACTATTTTTAATTTGAATAAAATGAGATGCTATTCCATATCTCGTCCTCTTTTACCTCCCCAAAAAATACTTTTTTGTTTTGGTATAACAAATGTCTTCTGTGTAAGTTTTTGGTGTGTTTTATCATTTTTGTGCCACCAAAGGGATTGATGACGAATGTAATTTTATTACATAAACCTCATTAACTGTTAAATTTAAATTTCTGATTATGTTTTCGCAATGTCTTTATCAACAATACATAAATGGGTACATGCTTAACTGTGTAGTCATTGTGGTGTTTTTCATATGCATGTGTTTTGTAAATACATTCATTTCATTACGACATGAAGTTTCATTACAACATTAGGAGACTTACAGCTTTACTAAAAGCGTCTCTGTGAATGATGCAGTCTGAGTCTTTACTAAAGCCAAACGGCTAATTAGACTGAAAAACATTTGTGGTTAATGATGTGACCTTATCTGTGGCACATCTGTGAGAACACGGCATCATTAGACCCTGTCTATAGTGCTATTTATCACCGCTTTGATTGATGAGTTTCACATGAAAGTAAAACAACCCTCAACCAACATCCTCAGGGGGCTGAAGAGATGAAGAAAATGAAGAGTAGGATTTCAATAAAATTCCCAGTGTGGTTGACATATTTAGCTCATGATATTCACCAGTGACAGATTAACTCTGGATTACACCGCAACAATCTAAAATAAATATAAACACTCCTTAAGGGTTACTTGTGTCACTTCTAGGCCACAGCCGGCACAAGGAATTGCAAAAAAAATCATCCGAATGTTCTGACAATACAACTAACCATAGGTTGAGCTAAAAGGTTGACAAACTGCAATGTTTGAGAATCACCATAAAGTCACAGAGTTTCCAGCCTTTATTAATCTATGAATGCCTTTCTTACACAGTCATACTGTCAGATTTTCACACAGTTAAAACCATTTCTCAAAGCGCCAAAATAGTTTAAATATTTATATTAGGACAACATATTTCTATATGAGTATTATTACAGTGATCTCTGTGATGAAGCCAATATGGAAGTGATTTAAACTGCAATTCATCGACTGGCCGCTACAGGCTGGCTCCAAAAGGAAGTCAATTACCATAGACCACCATGTTAAAATGCCCAACTTTACAGCAGAAAATAATATGTTTACAGCCTGGTACAAAAAGTGTTTTTGGTCTATATATACCTAATTTTTCCCTTCTTGAAAACTATGACGGGGGTGAAATTTTTTTTGTAACTTATCCGTTTAAATTATATTAAACCTTAAAGTTCTGCATAATTAAGGGCGTGGCCACTTGAGTGACGGTTGAACGGCCACTGCTGTCACTAGAGTTGACCTAGGCGGGCGGGGTTTCAGCAAGCAGCCACCTCAGCTTCACCCATGTCCCGCCTCTTTACCCATGTTCGGATATCCGCGAGTGAAGCGCGGTGATGCGCAGCCAAGATGCCGACGGCAGGCACCGCCTACTTTAAGCTTCAAAAACGATCTTCAGAAGCCTATGGGTGACGTCACGGACACTACGTCCATCTTTTTACAGTTTATGGTATTAACAAACAAAAACATGTTTTTGAAAAGCACATCTTCAGAAGTTGTCCATGGATGACTCATTATTACCAATTTACAATGATATTTTTTTTAAAGTTATTTTTTGGGCCATTTTTGCCTTTATTTGATAGAAAGTAATTTCAGAGATGACAGGAAAGTATAGGGTGAAGAGAGGGGTATGGGATTGGCAAAGGACCTCGAGCCGGGATTCGAACTCAGGTCGCCAGAAGTGCGTCTGCACCATATGTTGGAGCACCGTCCACAACACCATCAGCTCCGACTTTAAAACGATATTTATTACTAAAATATTACTAGATTATTTACAGCAAATACCGTATTGAACTACAGTTGGCATTAGTGTAGTAAAACCATGATATATGTTTAATAAGAGATCATTCAGAATCTGTGACACTCACCTTGAACTACACCCCATGGGTACTGCCTGGCCCTCACTGTCTTATTGCCCACTTTCACCTCCTCCACACTGCCGACCACAGCAAACGGAAGATGGGCCTAAAATAAAGACCAAAAGGTTCAACACAACTTTAGTAACGTGATTTCCTGTTTCACAGCATTTTTACTAATACCCAAGAGCATCAATCTTGCTTTTACACAACTCACAATGTAAATTTTGATGATTTTTTATTGTGAGAAATGTTATAGAAACTTTTACTCAAAGTTTTTTTTTACAGTAAAGTCATTACTGAGGTAATCTTCCTTTGGTTTAAAGCACTGGCTCTTAAACTTTTCTGCGTGTGATAAATAAAAGTTTATTTAAAAAATAAAAAGCACATTGATACTTTTTGAATGAGGAGCATTCATAAAAATGCTTTGCACATGGCCCTGAAGGTGCCAAAGAGTGCATTGAAATTATATGTAAACATTTTCTCTGAAGTTTTCTCTGATATCTTGTATATGTCCATACAACCCTAGGATTTTCCTTTAGAATGAAATGGTCTATTATTACCTTATTTGAAAGGGTCATGAATAATAATGTTGAGCTCTGCTCTGATTGGCTGTTTTTTCAGAGCAGCTCCTTCAGTAGCTCCGTGTGTGTAAACAGTGGCCGGCTGCATAAAACTGTCTTAAAAGTTAGTCATGAAATTTTTTCTCCAAGACTGATCATAACTGTTTTAAGTATGTTACATAGAAAGGTAGATTGGTCTAATTTAAATCCAAATAATAAGACTGATTAGCCGTAACTAATTGCTAGTTAGTCAGAATCATTCTTAAGACGCAGTCTTAATGTCACGGCTATGTTTATGCAACCGATCTTATGTTTTAGTCTGTATCAGACAAAGATACAGGTTTTGAGGAATAATCAATTGTTTGGAGATTGTAAATGGACGTTTGAGAGTGGTAAATTTGTGTTTTTTTCTGTATGGACCGGCAAAACGTAACTGTAACGTCAATGGTAAAACTTTAGCCTAAATGCTAGCATATAGCATTAACTAGCATATAACGCTAACTCAGCAGTCACAACTTTGTTTTTATCATTGTAACAACACTGTAATTTATTTAATGTGTAATTTAATGTTGGGGCGTACATCTCGACTGTAACGTCACAGTCTGTGTTATGATATTGGTCTGTTTTCCTGCTGTCTTTTGCATGCACAAGGTTTACAAAAGGAGGAGGAAACAATCGAGTTTGAGCACCTTTAAAGTTCAGGACTACAGTTGCTCCTTATGGGGCTCAAACCAGCAAAATAATTTCTAGTTAAAAGCCATGAGTCACAAAGCCAAGCAACAAACAGGTATACAGTTGTATTTCTTGTCAGTTCAGGAATGGGATTAGTTAAGCAAGATCAAGTTTTTTTTAACTCTACCTTAACATATATTGAGACAAATATCAGTTAAGAAAAGGTCTGAAATAAGTTCTGATCTAATGGGATATAACGTGCTTGAAACAGATATTTTCTCTCTGGCTTGAAGCTTAACAAGGCAAAAAAAAACTAACTACAGACACCGAATGAAGAGAAGAAAACATAATAGTTTGGCCTACATAGTTTCTCCCGTCATTTAAGTGAGTAATGAAAGTTTGCTTTACACAAAGTGTTCATTATGAAATAACAAACAGCACATGACTTACATTCATAGAGGAGTTGATTTCTGTGACGGCCTCATCGTCTGTGGGAAACTGATAGATCTGAACACCATTGCTAACCAACTCGCTCATGATTTTGATCTTGAACTTGTGCAGCTCACTCTTGGAAATTGTGTCAGCTTTAGCAATAATAGGGATTATGTTCACCTAAAGAAGAGAAAAGTACATTTCACAATGTGTCATGTATGTTTTCAGTCTTATCCATTATCCTTCAGCAAGCTTACCAGATATGGAATGAATTAAATATGAGGTTTCAACACTCAAGAGGAATTATGGTTTAGATTCAACATGTAATTAAAGAGCTTGTGCTAAATAAAATGACACCAGTAATAAATTAAAAACTTAAATGACCTTAAAAGATCTTAAAGGAACACTACACATAAATAACATTTCCCAAGTGTTGTTTCAGACCCTACCGTAAAACAAATGAGACATTTTGAAGAATTTCATATAGATACACCAAACAAGAAGATAAAACAAAAAACAAACCTCATTATTTGTAATTTACCAGGTATTTAGGATTTTCATAAAACTATTTATAATTAGTCATGTCTGCACACAGCTGTCTTATGCCTTAACAAAACCGGGCGTCAACATTTCAGCTTTAAAACGGCATCCATCCATTATTAAAGTAATCCATACGATACGTTTGTGAGAAAAACATGATTCATATTTTAAAGCTTTTGGCAATACACATCTGTAATGAAAACAGACAATAACAACTCTAGATTCTAGGGATGAGACAATTACCGGTTTCATGATTAACCACGATAAAAAGTCCTATCGTTAAAAAATTTAATTATCATTACAACCGTGTTTGATTACCGTGATTTTGAAAACTCGAGGTAAATCCTGTCCAGCCAGAATCAGTTTGACGTAGGCGCGCACATGCAACATTTAAGGTATAATGTATTCTATTCATTCACGGTAAACTTATAAGACAGATTTTTTACCACAAAATTAATTTCAGGGACATGAAATATTAAATTGTGATTTTCAAAAAAAAAACTTGTTCAAACGTTTTCAGTGTGTGTATCAGTTCTTTTTAAACATTTCCATCTCATTTTAACAAAACCATGATAACATTGACAACCGTGATAACTTTGGTCACTATAATCATGATATAAAATTTTCATACTGTCCCATCCCTACTAGATTCATATATGGCGGCACGTGAAAGTAAATTGGTTCTCGCGTGTCTCAGGACTAGTTGTCATATGAGTTGTGATGAAACACAGTCATGAGCATGTTTACATTACATATGCGTCGTAACTAGGGATGTGCACGAATAGTCAAATATTCAATGTGCAATAATTATTTAATGCGTTTTCACTTCATCTTTACTGTCTTTTACAGATTTCAATGTAAAATATATTTGTATGCATTTCTAACCATTCTGGACATTCAAAACACTGAATAATTTAACTTTTTAGAGTTTTTACACCGCTGGGTTGTCTCTATTTAGACGTGCCCCGCATCACCGTATCATAATTTTGTAAGCTTCCTGTTACTGTAGTATTTTTAATTTAAACAATGCAGAGCTAAAGGTGAGACAGAGAGAATGAAACGGCACAGAGAGCGGCACATATTATACACTCTGTGGTTAGTTTGAGCCGGAGAGCTGCAGATGTAAACAGTAGTACAACATGCAGCCATATTACTTGCGAGGTGTTGTTTAATTAAGTTTCTTACTTTGTACAGTCAGCAATAAGGAATAAGTAAGTCAGCTTACATTATTTGTAAAATAATCCAGATATTATTATTAGATCCAGCTATTGTTGGTTCTGGAAAAATGTGGAGCGGTAAATGTAATTGTTTTTCTCAACAAAAACATGGCAAACTAAATAAACCAAATATATGACTTTGTTTTAAAGGGGACATATCAGAAAAATCTGACTTTTTCCATGTTTAAGTGCTATAATTGGTCCCCAGTGCTTCCATCAACCTAGAAAATGTTAAAAAAGATCAACCCAGTAACTTAGTTTTGGTAAACCATTCACTGCAAGCGTGTGAAAATAGGTCACTAAAATTTGGCTCCTCCTGTGATGTCAGAAGGGGATAATACCACACCTTAATCTGCACTATCCATCCACGGCATTGTCATTTAGTACAGAGATCAACTCATTTGCATTTTAACAAGGCACACCAAATAATTTCACATTTTTGCTCACACCTACAAAGTGACAATTTTTACATGATAATATAAATTATCTATATGGTATTTTGAGCTAAAACTTCACAAATGTTCTCTGAGGACACCAAAGATTTATTTGGCACCTTAAAAAAAGTGTTAAAGGAACAGTATGTAGGATTGTGGCCAAAACTGGTATTGCAATCACAAAATTTGTGGCTAAAACTGGTACTGCAATCACCCAACTGGTGGCCAATACACAAAATGACAACATAAACATCAGTTGAGGGCTGCAACTCCACTTTTTAAATGACAATATCCTGGCCAGAGCACTGTTGTCAGTGATATAAGTATTTGAAATGAAAATGATTTCTTAATGTCTAGTGACATATCAGGACCATTTGATGATTAATTGATATACATTTATTACATACTGTTCCTTTAAGAAATGTCCCCTTTAAACACAGTTTTTCTTTATTTTTCAACAAGAAATTAAATTTTTTTAAATTTAAAACACATATACAGAATATCATTTTAGCGTATTATAGATATTTCCTAATTATAAACTTGTGTGAAATTGTGCCAATAAAAAATGCGCAAAAAATGGTTTTTTTTACATAACAAATAATCAAACATTATTTTTTATGAGCTCAAAAATTCAAATATAACATTACTGAAAAATGCCTCAGTAGCCCTAACTATCGATTAAAGCTCAAAATATGAATTTTGTTTTTTTCACGATCATTGTCATTTTATCCCGCTGGGTTATATATGGATTACTTTAATGATGGATGAATGCACTATTAGACCTTCTTGATTCTGTTCATGCCAGTATGAAGCCAGGAGGAGCCAGGATATAATTTCATATAAATCTTTGGCTAAAGAAAGAAAGACATAAACATCTTGGATGACATGGGAGTGACCAAATAACCAGTATTTTTATTTTTGGGGTGAACTAATCCATACAAAAGATGGATTTCATCTGCACGTAGTTGAGCTTGTGTTTATAAACTGATGCTTCACTGGCTCTGCTACGTAAACATTAGACTGCAGAAACTCTCAAAAGATGTTTTTCTCAAATAAACAATTAATAACAATGGTCAAACAAAATGTACAAAGACCAATATTAGGCTGAGTCAGCCCTCTAAACATGTGAAGCTGTGGCTTAATAGAGATGTTTAATGTGCATGTGAGGTTGTGGGGTCTGAGGTCATATCATTATAACAAGTCTGTTTGACAGTCACTAAACCATCTGTGCCCTGTACGTCACCTGAAAAAAACAGACACCCACCTCTCTTCTCATTTACTCTATTACTATCTGATGAAATGAACGACTGATCCACTCTTTTTCCGCAGGCATACAAAGGGAAGCTACTGCCCACTGCCCTACATTTGGCCATATTAAAGATTATCAATATACTCATCATCAGTACAACATCTACATTCAGACACAAAGACGAAGATTCACAATACAGATGGACGTTTTTTCTGTTTGTTGCTACACTCATCCACAGACTATTCCAATGGGAGTTTAATACTTACTGTACACTGGCTGTACGTTAAGTATAGAGAGGAGTATAGTCCTATTACAATTGACTACAATCATCATTTCAGACTAGATTTAACAACACAAGGCACTTCAATAAATCAAACTACAATTTCCAAGACACCATTTAGAAAAGAGCCTTAATATCAGTATCAACATTATAAAAACTATATTGGATCATGCCAATATATTGTGACATCTGGCATGTTTAGGATGTCAATAATAATAATAATATTGTATGATATGATATTCCATTTCAATCATTTTGTACAGCATTTATTGTTTGGCATGGGATTTTCATCAAAGGCCAATAAATATAATGGCTTATGAGTAAATATGCAGTGTTTGGAAATTTAATCAAACTATATAATTTGATTAAAAAAACCCTCATCCAGCTCCAGCTCTCTCTTTTTTATTTCCTGTCAACTTTAAAAACGTCTAAAAAATGTAATGTAATCATAAAAGTAAAATATGAAAAATCGTGCACCCTTCTCTTATGAAATGGCTGACGCCCATCTTAGTCAACCACTGCATAAAACAATTACTGAATTTTCCAGCAAACAGATCACATTCATCCAAGATTTTCGATGAAACCACACAAATGTGCCTCTACCTTGCTGTCCAACTTCTTCATGGTGACTAAATCCAGAGATTTGAGCGAGTGTCCTGTGGGAGCGATGAAGTACAGACAGATGTGGATTCTGGTGTCGTGGTAGTTGAAGAGAGATCGTTTGATTTTCAACTCTTCCTGCAGGTAGTTCTCAAACTGTGTGTCAATGTAATCCACGATTGGCTTATAGCTTTGAGAAATTAAACGAACAAACAAACACACTGTCAGGGATTTTGATATGCTGGCAAAGAACTGATGAACTATATATAGTGCCTAACAAATTTATTACAGCACCTGCATATTTGTTTCAAACACCATCCAGCATCATGAAGTGCTTTAATGTGGACTTTATTCAACGTTTTATCTTTTTGAACAGAAGTGATGAATGTCAAATTGATTCACATTTTTCTACGCAAATTTAAGGGGGTACATTCGGAAGTCAGAAATTTATCAAGAGTTAAATTCAACCATTAAAACTTATTTTTTATTAATAGAATAGCAAGTAAATAACTGTAATAACTATAAACACACACAGCTGGATTAACCATTACAGTAATGTAAACAAATTATTTTGGTAATAATCACCAATACTGTTAGGGGGTGTGTACACCAAAGCATTTAAAAGTGGCTGAAAACGGCAGGCAGATGCCGACTGTAGGTGCTTGCCAGCTTTTCTCAGTTGAGCACTTTGGATGCCATGTAGGGTTGTTGCGGTGACAGAATTTCTGCACCGGTTAATAGTGCGTGACAAACCCGATCACCGGTTGGGAGGGAATTTTACTTTCACTTTTGAATTAAACACAACAGTTTAAATGCAGAGCTTGTGCAGAGTACATTGCATTAAATAGCGTATGAATCCACGTACAATGTGAGTGCAACAGCTGGTTTCAATATGCGCAGGTACTTCTGACGGAAATCCGCCAGTCCCAAGCAGAGTACCAGCTCTTTCTCAATTTAAAGCGGTGCTTGAATAAAGGGTTTATTATTATTCATAATGAAAAATGCACCGTGATTGGACGACAAAGTGAGAAGTGACATTGAAGAGCTAAGCGTTTCACCCAAAGTTGAAATCTCAGGAAAAACTGGGATATGTGTTTGAGAGTGAGAGAAAAGCCTCAGGGCTGTGTTTACAATGTATAACCTTTCTTGGTCTTTTGGGCATTTTCCCAGCATGCCTTTTACACTTGAGCTTTCATGACTTCCTCTAACTTCTGGACACGGGGACGTTTACATTCTTACCTTTCTTCTTTATTGATCTGGTCCCCAAAGCCCACAGTGTCAACGATAGTCAGCTTGAGGTGGACGTTGCTCTCCTGCAGGTCGTACGTTCTCGGCCGAAGGTAGACGCCGTTTTGGTAATGGCTGGCCTCCTCATTTTCAAACATTGTATTAAAAAGCGTGTTCATTAATGTGGATTTGCCGATGCCGGTCTCACCTAAACGAATGAGAGAAATTCTCAGGAGACGTTTCTACTACAAGGTCAGATTGTGCGACATGATGTGCAGGTTTAAAAAGCGAGGTTAACAGTTGCTTACCCACACAGAGGATGTTGAAACAGAAACCCTGAGTCACCGATTTACTGACCAGCTGATCAGGCAGACTGTCAAAACCAACATGACCGCCAAGGCTGAGGTTACGCTTTTCTTCATTCTAGAAAGGAATGAGTGAGATGTGCTTTATGAAAAGTATGCACAACAAAAAGCTCATAGAAATAATGCACAATTCATGACATGTTTTAAATATTTTTGAGAATTTAATTTGCATAATTCATTTTACAGATTGGGCATTACAGAAGTAGAAAAACGTTAAACTTAAACTAGCATTCCAAACAATGAGACACTTTAAACATTTCCAACAGTATGAAAGACAAATATCATCATTCAGAAGCAGACATATCTAAAAGGTTTTTAATCACATTAACAAGTGCCCTAAAACGGCATCCTAAGATCAACGCACTCCTCTTTTGCCTGGCTTCGTCTCGTTCCCCAATGCAGGCACATATTTGCCGGCTGATGTCACCAAGACGTGCTACTGAGCAAAGCAGCACTTCTGCAGGCGTAACACGCATCAGGCACAAAAGGAATCCTAGCTGAAAAACCTGCACCGGCCCCAGTGTTATTTCAAAGCAGAGGCACCAAAGGGGAGGTTACAGACGAAAAGTTGCAGACGAAACATTACACATGAGAGCCGGACATTGTGCTAGCTGAGGTGAAGGGGAAATGGCCTCTCAAAGTGTTTTTAGAAAACAGGCAGTCTGGAGGACGAAAAAAACTTGGGAAGGCCTCAACAATATCCTTATAGGGGCAGATAGCAAATGCCCCCGCCGCAAGGGCAGGCGAAACATTTCCCCTCAGGGGGCAGTAGATCAAGAGGAAATGGTGCACAGTTTGGAGCGCTGAACAATATTTTCTCAACCCGCCCTCAAAGTGACGACCCTAATTACATTACAAGAACACTGAGAGTTGTGTGTAAATCTGCGAACATGCCAGATGTCACTTTGAGAAACAATCGCCCCATAGGAACCTTATGAGAGACACGCCACAAATCAAGAGTACGATCATAAGCATAACTCTACAGGAAAATCTGACGATAGCCAATCGTCGGGGTCTGGCACAAAACAGATTGTTTGAGGCAGATGGGTACTCCGTGCTACGATGGAGGAGAGCCAAACTGGGACAATTCCATCTCCACCCCCTCCAAGCACCTATGTATGCCTGCTTTAGTAAACTCTCATTAGAGATGGAGATCGCAGGCACCCCATCTGATAAGGGTGAAGGAGGGGCGGATGTGAAGAATGCAGATGGTCCAGATTTGGTCTCAGCGTGGCATACGCGGCGCTGAACAAAAGCAGAATGGCCTTTATCTGTTCTCCTACTGGAGATCTTCATGCATGCACATGCACCGTCTGTCTGGCTGCCAATCCCCACAAACACGTCTTTTAAACGTAAAGACAATTAGGTGTAAAGTTTTGCATTTAACTTTTAAAATTACAAATGAGAGCACATATACTATACAGTTTTTACCTTTGACATATGAATAGCTCAGATGCAAAAGCTGCTAAACACCACGTCTGTCCAAAATAAAACAATGATTGTAACGGCACATACTATACGTTCATCAAATACTTTCACATCAAATCTGCATTATCTCGCCCTGAGGACATTCAGAAATTACCAGTTTTAGGCAGAATTCATTAAGAGTCTAATTAAAAATGCTAATTAACAAGAAATCATGCCAGGTGCATTTTGGGTTTTGCATCTGAGCTCTTCATATATTGCCTTATAAAATCTCATGTTTATGGGTTTACTGATGTATACACAGGATGTTGGCTCATCTTGAACCCCATGTATATTTATATAATAAAAACATCATCCCTGCCCAGAAACTAGGTATTGTGCAATAAATGAATTTAATGTTAAACAGGATAGTCTTGTTTGAAACCTTAAGCTTACATTAAGAAAAGCTCAATCTTACTTTAAATTTGAAGGAGTGGTTCACCTAAAATGTACTGGACTGATTGTTTGTTTAGATTTAAACTTAATGATTGTTTTACTTCCGTAAAACTTAGACATGACAAGTTTGAATGTATGCAAGCATGAATGAGATCCCAATGTAAGATAACAATTGCGTAATGCAAGTTAGGGTCATTAAAATGTAAATAATAAAATGAATGTAATTTTAATGCATAAGGAATACATATAATGAAGAAAAGCAAAATTATAAGTGATTGTTTCGTTTTATCACGTATGTGTGTGTACCATATTTTTCCACTGGCAGCACGACTAACATGGCAGGGGATCTCCGGGTTCAAAGTCAGATATTATATTTCATAAAAGTCTAGTCTAAAAATGGCATATCAACAAGTAAAAATCGAGAATCGAATCGAACCATGACACCCCTATTATTTATGATATTATAGCAACATTACACACTTACTAGGGTTAGTGACCTTCAACACTGACAAAACAAACTGATAAATGTTTATATGGATGGTATTTAAAGTAGGGATGCATAACGATTAATCGCGATTAATCTATTGCAGAATAAAAGTTTTTGTTTACATCATATGTGTGTGTGTGTGTGAACAGTGTATAATAATTATATATATATGCACACATGCATGTATAATTTTAAGAAAAAATAAATTTATATAGTAAGTATTTATATTGTAAATTGTGCATAAATATACAAATGTATATACGCATGTCTTAAATATATACATGCATGTGTGTGCAGTTATCTATACAAAGTTATTATACACAGTTTACACACATATATGATGTAAACAAAAACTTTTATTCTGCTATAGATTAATCGCAATTAATCGTTATGCATCCCTAATTTAAAGCATTAGTAAATAAAGTCTAGTAGCATTATAAACAAAATGGTTATTTAAACTGGGAATAAATTGTATGAAAGCGATCGAAGAATGATCACTGAAACTGTCTAAATCTCACAATACTTCTGTTATAATGAAAGAATCTGCTGCACGTATCTAACTTTGATTGTAAATAAAAGTTGTTGTTTATGATGAAAGCGTTCAAATGCTCAACGTTGAAAAAAACATATTAAGAAATACTTAATGCAATGAGAGCAAATCTAAATGTGTAATGCTGTAATCACAACATTTCGTTCATTTTCACAATTCATTGAAATCACAAAGGCTTGGTTTGGAACTTGGGTGGCAATTTTATTTATCTTTCTGACCCTGCTTGCCACTAACTTTGAAAACTGCTCAAATTCATTTGCATGATCAACCTTCACATATTATGATGAGGTTGGAAAATGTTTACAGTGCTTTCTGTGTCTGTGATTTTCTTAGCACAAACATTGCACATTGCAGAACTGTCCCAAAGCCTGTGGTCAATGTAGTCAAGTCAGAAGATGGGTTTAACTTCATGCAGAGCTGTGCAGACTGACAGGAGAAGCCTATGACAAAATCACAGTGAGAGCAATACAGGAGCAAACTGCTCTGTATGCTTACGAATCACTCTTGCTGAACTTTGCTGTCATACACCTGTCGATCTACATGGTGCTTCATGTTGTTCAAGATGTCTAACTTAACAGTGAGTCATGTGAGTTTTGCGTCATCTGATCTGAATTTATAGACGCTTTTAGCAGTAACAACATAAACAAATAGCTTTCGTGGAACAAACGTAACTTCCGGTAAACTATATATATATATATATATATATATATATATATATATATATATATATATATATATATATATATATATATATAAATCCTTTTAGAGTAGTTTAATTCTGATATCAATCAAAATAAATAACTAACTAGCAGATTACCTCAAATTATAGCTAAAGCATGTCAAAAACTACACTGAGCTAACGTTAGTGTGTAAAATGAATGTATACAATGTAGGGGTGGGGGAAAAAATCGATTCTTAGATGAATCGCGATTCAGACGTGGGCCGATTCTGAATCGATTCACAAATTTCAAGAATCGATTCTTAAATGTTAGTTTACAAAATATAATAACGTGACGTTATCAGAACCAAAAGGCGGAACTCAACTGGGGGAGCGGTGCTTCACACGGACAACTTAAGAGAGCGCGCACTGCACAAGCGCATAGCGGAGCTTACAAGAGCAGAAGAGAAAGAACACTTAAATGCTTCTAGGATTATACTGCATATATCTCTACACTGAATTTCGGGCTGTCACCATTACTTTATTCTTTTTGAGTACATGTCGAGTACTCCTTAAAATAGCGGAGATGCGGTTTAGTGAAACAAACTAGAAAATTACAACTGTATCAGAAGCATACAAATCAGCGCTACGCTGCCTCTCTCTCTCTCGTTTGCTCGCTCACACACACAGTGCGCGTGCATCTGCTCCTGCGTGAGGCAAGAATGCGCATCCTTGTGAATTTTGGAAGTTAAAGACGACTGAGCTGCAGTGGCCTGGCAAAACACAGTTGAAAAGGAAGGCGCAGCATTTAAAAAAGACCTGCGTGTTTCACAATTACTCTAAAAGACCATAATGACAATTTCGCTCGTGGAGCAGCAGTTAATTATGTGTGATCTACCGGGATTGCCTTTGCGATCTACGTATTGGACACCCTTGCCCAAAACCATCCGCTGACTGTTTAGATATAACATGAATACTTCTGTAAAATATGCACATTTGCTATTCAGTCGCTGGTTGCGCTGCATTATATAAATACAGTAATACTGCCAATCACTGTGTATAATGATGATGATTAGACGCTTAACGTTCGTGGAAGTTAATGCCGGTTAACATATAGAATTAATATGTCACGTTTAATTACTTTTTTACTGGTTTTAATGGCTTACAGAAACAGGACATATATGTATATAAGAATGACATTATTTATCCCTTAGTTGCATTAAAGTACAGTATATGACAGTTCAGAGACTACTAGCAAAAGCGCAAACATTAACCTGGCTTTGAGAGCAAATGTGACGTAATGACGTCATATATATGCAAATTAGTACGTCAAGAATCGATTCTGAATCGAATCGGGACCCTAAGAATCGATGCTGAATCGATTCATGAGGGTCCAAGCGATTCCCACCCCTAATACAATGTAAACTACAGATCGGCTGCCAAACTCCCTTGAGTCCCTTCCATCGTCTTTAGGAAATCAAAACATTTGTTATTTTTGGCGAGGTATTTGTTCCAGAGTGAACTATGGATGAGAAAAATCAGGTTGAGAAAAAAAACCGATGAGAAAAAGGGGGAAATATGAGAAACGTGCACAAAAATAAAACACTAGCAGCTATGAGTACTCATCTCGTCAGGAGTATAGTATATGTATATAATGTAGTATGCTACTGTCTAATACACTATATTGCCAAAAGTTTTGGGACACCCCTCCAAATCATGGCCTCAGGTGTTTAAAATCAATCACCTAAGCATGCAGACAGATTTTACAAACATTTGTGAAAGAATGGGTCGTCTCAGAAGCTTAGTGAATTCAAGCGTGGTACAGTGATAGCTTGAAACCTGTGCAATAAGTCCATTCGTGAAATTTCCGTACGGAATATTTCAACGTCAGCTATTAGTAATATTATAACAAAATGGATGCAATTGGGAACAATAGCAACTCAGCCACGAAGTGGTAGGCCACGTAAAATCACAGAGCAGGGTCAGCCCATGCTAAGGCGCACATTACGCAGAAGTTGGCAACTACAGACCTCCAAAATTCATGTGGCCTTCAGATTAGCTGAAGAACAGTGCGTAGAGATTTGCATCCAAACCTTACATCACAAAGTTGAATGCAAAGTGTTGGATGCAGTGGTGTAAAGCATGCCGCCACTGGATTCTAGAGCAGTGGAGACCATAGACTGTAAACAAGATGGACCGTGGACGACGCCCGTTCGCTCTCTTCCATTGGTGAAAAGTGAAGCCGCCAGTGTCCTGATACGGCGCTGACATCTTGGGTCTTGAGTCTGCGCAGTAGCGATTTCGGGACCAGTTCTGCGCAGTAGTGAGCAGGAAGTAAAGCCGCGAAATCAAGGACCCGCCCTCGCAGAATGCACATATCACAGCTGTCAATCATGATGTGACACCACTGTTTTTATAGCATTAAGTAACTAACTAAAAGCAAACTTATTTTAAAAAACAAACACTTGATTTTACATTAGCGAGTAGGGCTGAACGATACATCGAATTTTCATCGTCATCGCGATATGAACTCACGCGATGAACACATCGCAACAGACAGCCTTGACGCGATGAATGAAGGGAAAACAGTAAGCGCATGTAATAAACGTTTGACCTATCACGTTTAGTCCTGAAGACATGTGCTGCGTCCGAAATCGCCTACTACCATACTATATAGTATGCAAAAAGCACTACTTTGCCTACTATATATTATGGAAGTAGGCGGTTTCGGACGCAGCGATGGTTTGCGCGTTCATGCTATGAGGCCAATCAGGGGAACCCCCAAGTCAGCTACGCTCAGATTGATTTGTGAGGTGTCAGTTGCGACGCTGTGCCTGTTAGCAAAAACTATGGCAGAGGAAGGAGAGAAGAGTGAGGAAAATGTGTTGTCAGACGAAGACCTTGTGGTGAAAATGAACAGCACTTCAGCTATATCATGGAATTATTTTGGATTTAGGAGAGATGACGCCGCAAACACAGGTACTGTGGAAGCGGTGATTCTCATATTGCGTTTATTGCGCGCTCAAGTTCATTATTTCAAATGTATGTGTGCTCTTGGAGCGCCGCGGTCGCGACACGCTCGTTTTTCCAGGTATTTCAAAAACATTTTAACTTTTCAGAATGACACAAGCGCAGCGTGCAGTTCATGTGACAATAACCTACGTGTCTAGTGTTTTCCACGTGTTTTAGGCGCGACATGTGAATGGCCCCTAAAACATGAAAAAAAACTATATATATTTATCGCAACTCACATCGTCATCGCAACATTAAACAATGTCATCGCACATCGCAACTTTTCCTCACATCGTTCAGCCCTATTAGCGAGCGTCATAAAAACTACAGTAAATGACAGAAACCAGCTTCGGAAAAAAGACAATTGAAGTGTAATTATATTGTTTAGTTGGTCTTAAGTCCCATTCAATAAGATAGGGGAGTCTGGGGTTTACGACCTATACTGGGACCAGTCACTGAGGGCCAAAATCAAGACATTTTGGCTTCACTTTTCAGGGCTTGTGCGGCACGCTTGGTGAAAACGTGTTCTCTGCAGCAATGAATCTTGCTTCTCTGTCTGGCAATCCAATGGACGAGTCTGGGTCTGACGGGTTCCCAGTAGAACAGTACTTGCCCGACTGCATTGTGCCAAGTGTAAAGTTTGGTGTGGGGTTGTTTTTCAGGGGTTGGGCTTAGCCCCTGAGTTCCAGTGAAAGGAACTCTTACTCCTTCATCATATCAAAACATTTTGGACAATTTCAAGGTCCCAACTTTGTGGGAACAGTTTGGGGATGGCCCCTTCCTGTTCCAACACGATTGCAGAAAGCAAGGTCCATAAAGAAATGGATAGGCGAGTTTGGTGTGAAGGAACTTGACTGGTCTGCACAGAGTCTTGACTTCAACCCAACAGAAGATCTTTGGGATGAATTAGAGCGGAGACTACGAGCAAGGCCTTCTTGTTCAACATCAGTGTCTGACCTTACAAATGTGCTTTTAGAAGAATGGTCAAAAATTCCTATAAACACACTCCTAAACCTTGTAGAAAGTCTTCCAAGAAGAGTTGAAGCTGTTATAGCTGCAAAGGGTGGGCCAACTCCATATTAAACCCTAAGAATGGGATGTCATTTCAGGTTCACAAATGCAGGTGTCCCAAAATGTTTGGCAATATAGTGTATATCATTACGTAGCTTGCTATGGAATTACAAAGAGAGCTTTGATATACATTTTTCTGTCCAAGTATCTTATGTAACATTAAATAGCCTAACTTTCAGAGTCTTTTTTATTTCAGCTATTTATTAATATTTTTCCACATATTAGCAAATTGATCAAAACTATGGAGCTATAAAAGTCAATACTGTGACTAAAGAAAATCCATTAGTTTGAGCCCCCTTACAGCATTTATGACTGACTGACGTTCAAGTTCGTAAACCTTACTAATATTCCAGGTGAGCCTTAAATTCTTATGTATATTTGACAGTGAGTTTACATTTAATTTTATATGAAGGCTAAATACAAAATAAAGGTGAACATCAATTTTTTTTATACCTTTTTTATGTAGTTTTATATGAGGAAGCTTCATAGACTTGGCAAATTCGTTTGTTCAGAAGTTTGTAGGTACAAACATTTGTCATGGGCATTTTTTGCAGATTATCCCAAGTATTATACCGTTATCAGATTTATACCGTATCTGCCAAAATTTAGAAGTATATCGGCTTTAGAAATTTTGACCGTATTTTCCAGCCCTAACTACGACACACACTCCTTATGGCATTGCTATTTTTTTTACATAGGATGAATTCGGGAAATGTTATGGGAAAGTTACTATGTCCCCATTCCAGGAGCAATCCCAAAAGCAATTCCAAGATGGGTTTACATTCACACAAAAGGCACTGGCAATTTTATGCCAATTTTCCAGGATCAATGTGGTGTGTGAAAGTGGTTCTTGTGTTCTGTAAAAGAAATATAGTCTAAACTATGGAAAAAACATACAGAGCAAATGATGAAACAATCCTTATTTTTCAGAGAGCTATCTCTTTAAAATTTTCCCACATCATGTAATTGGAATTAACATTGATCCTTTGCAGCTCAATGCAGTTGATCAATAACCCTATAAAACCACACAAACCTTTAATCAGAAACAATGACTGTGAAAGCATTATATTAAGCAAAGTGTGAAGAAAACACTTGACCTTAAAGGAATATTCCACTTTTATAAAACAAAAATCCTGATAATTTACTCACTCCTATGTCATACAAGATGTTTATGTCTTTGTTTGTTGAGTTGAGAAGAAATTAAAGGTATTGCGGAGGATTTTCTTTTTCCGGGTGGATCATCAAGACTATTGGTCCTCCTAGTTGTCAATCAGGAGTGTTGCGCAATTGCATTTTTTTAAAAAGTGGAGAAGGCGGTTCTTTTCTAAAATTTGAGAAAATCCTCCGTTACACCTTTAAGTATTTTGAGAAAAACATTCCAGAATTTTTCCAATTTAATAGGACCTCAACAGTTTCATTGCAGTTTCAACACAGCTTCAAGAACCTCTAAACGATCCCAAATGAGGCATATAGGTCTTATCTAAGAAAACGATTGTCATTTTCTGCAAGAAAAATACCAAATATGCACTTTTAAACCACAACTTCTCGCCTTGCACTAGCCATGTGACGTGCCAGCGCGACCTTACTTATTGCATAATCGTAGGGCTGTGCAAAAAATCGACTGCAATTATCATGCGCGTGTCATCAGTAAAGCCGGTTCCGTGATTAGAAGTAAATCGCCATCAGCTGCTTTCAGATAGATCGGCATTTATTTCACAGACCCGTAGTTCACCGAGAAGCTAGGCAAAAACGCATAGATAATCGGAATCGATTTTCCTCGATTATAAACCCGATTTTTCATAATCGCATCGAAAGGTCACACATTACATACGTGAAACACACATTTGTGGACCATTTTAAACAGAAAGTGACACAGAGACATTAATTACTATCATTCCACATACAACAACATCGGAGTGGTCCTCTTTCTCCACACTTTGTAAACACTGGAATGGTAGTTTCATACGTGACCTTTCGACGTGGTTATTACATAATACGTAAAGTCAAGCTGACATGTCACATGGCTAGTGCAAGAGGAGTAGTTGTGGTTTAAAAGTACATTTTTTCTTGACGAAAACGACTATTGTTTCGCTGGATAAGACCCTTATACATCAGTTGGGATCATTTAGAGCACTTTGAAACTGCATTGAAACTGTAAACTGTTGGGGCCCACTAAAGTCTAAAATATTGAGAAAAATCATGGTATGTTTACTTTAAAAACTTTAATTTCTTCTTGACTGAACAAAGAAAGACATAAACATTGGATGACATGGGGCTGAGTAAATTATCAGGATTTTTGTTTTAAGAAAAGTGGAATATTCCTTTAAACCTTCCAATCTAGATCAAACAAAGCAGCAAATCATGCAATAGAGTTGTTTTTTATCTATCCTGAATGTTCTATAAACAACACAATACAGCTCTTCTACCATCCATGTACTTTAAATCTGTGTCCTGCTTTCAAATACAGAGGGAATTGCTCTGCGTTCCTGAGCATTCCCGGGAAACCTTCCTGTGGAAACAGTGCTTAATTGTGTGCGATTGCTCAGTACGCCACAGACCATGCAATAGGACAATAGGTTAGTTTGAGCTCTCACTTAACACCAGGAAGTTTAAACTTGTTCCAAGTCAGGAAACTCAACTTTCATAGAAAGCATGACTTCAAATCACCTACGGCAAACTGCGTCTTTGATTTCTTGCATCTCATAATCTGCTAATCCTTCACGTGTGCGGGTTATCACCCTCAAAAGATCCCATTACTGTCTGAACACCATCAGATCAGCAAACCCCCGTTTGTCACCCTTATCTGTAATCTCACACTGAAGGGAAACACAAGCTGACCCCTAACTCTTGTGTGAATACAGTGAGTTCAAATCCCACATGCTAGTTCTCCCAATCCCAATGTCTGTCACATACTCTGCGTTTTATTCCTGTTTGAATGGGGGTTTGTGTGAGTAAACAGTAAAGCTGTCAGCAAAGTGGTAAATGAGAGAGGAGATCTAGCAGACCGCCCCAAAACCAGCTCTCGTGCGCTGTGTACTACTGAAATATTACAGTAGTGAAACTTAAAGCCTCATCCTATAGATTGTGCAGACATCGGTATATAAAAAATATGTAAACAACAAAACAGAAAAGTCAGAAATGCATTAAACTGACCGTTTCAGTTCACCAGCATTGTAGAAATACCTGATCTCTATAATCAAGTTCAAAAAGACACACAACTAGACCTTATATGACATGTAGTAAACACTCCACAAAGTAAAGACCTTATAGTACATAAACAGCGTTAAATAACTGTGCTGGTTAATGTTGATAGAGTCAGTTAGGCTAAGCTAGAGTAGCGATCGTGCTAGTCCCAATTCATTACAGAAAACCTATAAAGTGAGTGTGCATCTTATTAAAAACGGGTCTCTGAAAATAAGAAATTATTCCGAATGATACTTACAGAAAATATGTCTACATCTGTGGCCGCCATGATGAGGAATGTATATGTTTACTGCCGAGAAAAGGCAAAAGGGAGCTGCCTGCCTTCGTCTCTCTCACCGTCCGCTGACACACACTCCGGGTCGGTTGGAGATTTTACTGATGTTACTATGGTGAAGGTCTAGCTCATGAATATTACTAAAGTAGCGTGACGTTCTTACATTAGAATTAGTTGATTGGCCAAAAAGCAGCGGTTATTAAGAATAGCGGCCAATCAGAACTACGCCCAAGGCTTGGCTCTTGAATATTCATTAGATTGCGTGATGCAAAAATTAATATTTATGAGATAGTCGTTCGCAGTAGTAGGATTCGCGATCGTCTCACTGCGTTTAATATGGCTTCTTCCTGGAAACTCCTACTTGCTTTAGGAATGCATTTTCTCAAGACTTGGAAACAGCCTTTCAATAAAGAAATGCGCAACTAATTATCAGTTATGCTCTACATCAAACCGTTAAAATAAATTCAGTGTTGGGGTGTGATGAGACTTACTTTACTGTAACGTTACATAATTTTCATTCAGTTCATACACGCACACAGGACAACACATCTACTGTTATTAATGCAAAACTATATTAATAACTTTACGTAAAAGTAATCAGATTATTTTTATATATATATATTGTTTTTAATAATCATTTTATTTAAAACTGTACAAGAAAACAGTACGTTTAAATGGTATAAAATAAGAAAACACACACGTATGCAGCGCTAATTAATATACCATTTGTTGTATGATGACATCACGGCACTAACCACATTTATGCTGCGTTCCAGGCAGGTTTTTAAACCCGTGAGTTACGACTTCAAAACCACGACTCACGACCTTATGCGTTCCAGGCAGCCTGTAACTCGTGTTTTTACAACCTTCTACCGGTGAAAGTGCTCTGGAACGGCAGTCAAACCCGTGACTTCCCACCCGTGAACTCGTACTAGATCGATGTACTCCCAGTTCAAAGTCGTGGTTTTGAAGTCGTGAGTTACGGGTTACAGGTTGCCTGGAACGCAGCATTAGTTCTGCGCTGAAAAATTAGTTGTGTTCGACTTCACTCAGCGCTGTGACATCAAAGTACCGCGAGACTGATTCGATAGCGACTGCACTCGAATCCCTCTCGCGGTACCTTGATGTCATACATCAATCACTCTGCGCAGCGCTGAATGAAGTATTCGGCCGTTTCTCATTCTGAAGGCTGCACCCTGCGGAGGTCGCATATGCAGGCTACATACGTCATCAAACCTGGTTTATTTAAGTTAACTGAGCATGTCATAAGCATATTAAAACAATTTACGATTAACTAAGATTAATAGTGACATTTATAATTGTTAATATTCTGAAATAAGATGTAAGTCTTGATGACGTATGCAGTCTGGAAATGCGACCTCTGGAGGCTGCAGCCATCGAGCTTTCATTCCGGAAAACAGGTAGGGTAAGGGCGTGGCTTCAGTTCAGGTGTCGCTGAGGACGGAAGCAAGAGACGTTCTATATGTTAACATTTCGGAAGTATTAAGAAATGGAATTAACTCAAGAAGCGATTTTAAACATACTAATAGAGGGGAAAGGAAAGGTGAAAAACTCTGAGCTTCTGGGCAAGTATAAAGAGCACCTGAACTCTAGTGATCCAGAAGAGAAGAAGAAAAACCGAGATCTCTTCAAGTCTTTTGTCAACAACCTTGCTGTTGTGAAAGATTTTGAGGAAACCAAGTACATTGTTCTGAAGAAAGTATACCATCATTTACTAGAAGCCAATACAGACCAAAACACCCAAAGAGAACAGAAACAACAGGATGATGAAGATGGATCGCACTCTGAAGAAGATAAGAAAGAACAACAATATGTGGAAGATAGGAGATCAGACGTGAGGAGATCTTCCAGCCCGGTGGGACCTTCTTTTATAGAGGCTGCTTTAGAAAAAGCCAAGAATGTGGAGTTTAAACCTGTTAAGTCTTTACAATTCTCTGTACCTTTAAAATCTGATGATTCAGACAAACATGGAGCAGTGTTTCCAGTCAAGAAAGAGACAAATGCAAACAAGCCCTATGCGCTACCTTTACGCATGCCCCTGGTAGATGTCAGTCATCATAACAAGAAAACTGCCACTGAGCACTTGGAAACTGGACAAAATCCCCATTCCTCGCCTCAGTGTAAGAGGAAACCGTCTACAGATGGTTTTGTCAGCACCGGTGGGTCTCCACAGTTACGGAGACACTTCAAGACCCCTAAACAGGCTGAGGAGCCAAAGTACTCGAACCATTGCCCACTGGATTCCCTGGAACATGAGTGGCTTGTGAAGTCTGCCGCAGGACAGTGGAGCCAAGTGTACGGTCTCCTATTAAAAGAGGCTCAGCTTGCGGAGAAAAAAGACTTTATCTCTGGTTTTACGGCCTTACATTGGGCTGTCAAGTGTGGAAACATTGAAATGGCCGATGCTATTATTCAACGATCCAGTGCGGTGGACATTGATGCTAAATCTTATGGTGGCTACACACCATTGCACCTCGCTGCCATTCATGATCAGCTAGCTCTGATTGAACTTCTACTTAAATATGATGCCAACAAGAATGTGAGAGACAACTGCGGTAAAAAACCCTACCATTATCTGCAGGAAGCAGTACCCAAAGAACTAAAGGAGCGTTTGGGAGAACCCAAGGCCCGCTGTCATGAAGTTGTTCATGTCAGGGAAGAGTTTGACCCATATAAACATCTAAAAACACCTTACCGCCTCTTCCAGAATAATCCAGTGCATAAGAAAAAGAGCAAGACTAGAGTCGTCTCCTTGGCTGAAGATGTCAGAGACGAAAAGAGTGATCCTTTGTTACATAAACAGAGGCCCATTTCTAATTTATTTTATTAAATGTGCTTAAAAATAATAATATATATTGTACGTATCATATTTATCATGCATTATATTGTTTAATATATACACAGGATATATGTAAAAGTTATTTTTACTGTATAAGATAATTAGGGGGTTCAGGATGACTGAAGATTATGAAATGTACCAAACAATAATATCAAAGCTACTTTTCTTAAGGTGGAGGGATAATTTATGGCTAAATCTAAATCTAAATTGTTTTCAGTCTGTTTATGTGGCAGGAATGTTTTGCACATGAGATATTGAGAAAAAAACAGTAAAAATGCTTTTCTGATATGTTGTAGATGTCCAAAATTAAAACAAGAACACATTAAGAGCCAGTCTGACTTTTGTTTTTATCTTATTTTTTTAATACCTGCATTATGGATGTGACATTATTGGTCAAAAATTGAAATATAATTTATCAGTTTTTATTACCAATATATTAAACCATCTGTTTATATTTTCATAAACCTCTAATGACAGTCAGAAAACTATTAGTCTAAACCAGGGGTTCTCAAACTTTTTCAATTCAAGGTCCCCTGCAAATTTGATAGCCCTCACATTCATAATTTGTATCCAATAAAATATACCGGAGCTTGGCATAACTACACAAATTTTATATTTATTACAAAGATAACCAAACAATATAGAAATATTTTGATTTTGAGTTGCTTTAGCTCATGTAAATGTTTGTTTTGTCTTATTCTGAATCATTTCTGAATTATTTTAGGTCATCTTGAGTCCCCAAGTGACCCATGGCACCCTGGTTGAGAAACAGGGTCTAAATTCATGTTTGTTATTTTACACTCCAAAAAATGCTGGGTTATATTCAACCAAGCGTTGGGTCAAAAAGGGACCAACCCAGGCCAAAGGTCATAATTTAGCCTATGCTGGGTTGTTTATTGGGTCAAATATAAAAATTCTCTGCGTTAAATTAACCCAAAAGCTGGGCTTGTTGTCCCTTTTTTGACGCTTGGTTGAGCGTTTTTTGAGAGTAAGAAAATAGAGCACAAACCAGATGCAATAATATTCAGCAAATGCAGAAGGGATGACTCTTCAAAGAAAAAATAATATTTATTTAATTTTTTTTGTGTGCATTTACGAGGAAGAAGTGCTGTAAAAAAAGTCTGTAGAAATTACACTATTACGGGCAGCTGTTTGCCAGTAAATTACTGTAAATTTAAACTTATGTTATTTACAGGTTGTTCAAAGATAAATAAACAATAAACATTAACAAGTCTTTATCTTCACAGAACTATAAAATATTATAAAATCATATTATAAGATAATTTCTATTAGCCTTTAATAAAATAACTATTATAAAATAATAGCCTCATGCAAATCATTCTGGGAAACAAAATCAATTGCATGTTAATGGACACACACAAAACAACACAATTTTGCTCACACCTAAGTGACAATTTTAACATATTATAATAAAATATCTATATGGTATTTTGAGCTAAAACTTCACATGTGTACTCTGGGGACACCAAAGTCTGGGGACAGAAAAGTCTTGTGAAATGCCCCCTTTAAATCTACAGTTAGTTACTGGCAAACAGCTGCATAACTACAGCAAATTTTACAGTGTGACCTTTCTCCATTATGGATGTGACAATTCTGAAATCTGATATCTGAAACCTTTAAAAACTTTGACATTTTCTAGCTCATCTAAATGGGTCTGAACTTTAACATTATGGTGTTAACCCCTAAATATATTTCAGTGAATGTTAGCAACTTAGGTTTAGAACATAAAAAAAAGTGTTTTGAATCTAGATTCATCTTTGAGAACGGCACCTTTTATTGTCTGTATAAAGAAACAGGCTTGGGCTTGTAATGTTGCAGTGTTTGTTTTCTTTGAAATGGTCACATGAGCTAGTCATCTGAATAGATGTGGTTAGTCTGGCTCGGTGTGTGCTTAGTTTGGGAAGGTCGGTCTATTGACCTGAGATCAGCCGTTTATGCTAATATAGAGTAGGAATCAGGAATGGAAACTTGGTTGTAAACTAAAGCTGGTTGTTTATGCCAACGTGGGTCCAACGGACTGACAAAATATGAAGTGAGCACTCTTGCTTACGGCTGCATCTCACGTTGTTCCCATGATGTAATAATATTCCCTATTGGCTAAACTGACTCTATGCCTTTGAGACATGGCACATGTTTTTTCATTACGCAACAAGATAAATTAAGACACAGACATGAATGATTATTGCATTCACGACAACCCTGTCCTGCTATAAGACAACAAAACTATACACTCTTCAGAAATTAGTATCTTGAAGATTTGACTGCATTTTATTAAATTTATTTTTAGGATAATAAAATTAAGAAAAATAAAATTAAAATCCATGAAGCCAATTCTTAAAATTTTAACCAAACCCAAGCCATATATTTATGACACTATAATATCTTAAAAACAGAATATTAACATTTTTGAAGAAGTAAAAACCACTTGATGTGCACAGTAAGGTGTTGCTTTATTCGCATTATTACAAAAGTAATGGAATTGATGTAATCCAGATATCAAGTGAGCAGGAAAAAGCAAAGACAAACCATACACTGCAAAACCACTAGAGGGCAGCAACACAAAATGATCCAAACACTATACTCACAATAAACATTCACAGCACACTGTAGTACTCAAGGTTTCATTGACAGTAAGTTTGATGGATGGGTTTCAAACAGTGCATAGAGTCCCACCCTTTTATAATTCACATCCAGCAGTTCTAAAATCCAAGCAAGCACAATGATTTCTCAATGACAGATCAAGCAGAATGATGGTGGTGTACTTGCGTATATATACATAACAGGAAATAGTTTCAGCCTTAAAAAATGTGTTTCTGTTATTGTTGGGTGCCGTTTCTCTGGAAAACTAGGTCTTTCACATGACTTTGACGGAAAAGACTCAGGGGCCGCACTCTGTTCAAAGGCCAAAACAAACATGAATTTGTTTTGCCACCAAAAATAGCAAGTGATCATATATTCCCCAAGAAACGCTATAGAATGTAGAGCCCGAGAGCTTCTGAAAAATCATTTTTCAGCAAACTTTGATGGTAATTTTTCAAACTTTGTATATATTTATATCATCAATACAATTTTAAACAGATGATTTCATACGGTGAATATGAACGGCTGTAAAGTGCACAACATTTACAATGACATATTTGCAGTGGAACAAGTGAACGTGTCAATAAGTATTTGTAATAAACATAATGAGTGACAAAATAAGTACTTTCCCAAACGAGTACAGGTCAAATACAAAATAAATCAACATAATCCTGAAAACAGTTTAATGCAACATCTAACAAAGTAGTTTATCAGAATGAACGGTGAATTCACGAAATCATTTAAAAAACTGATAAGGTCCATTTCTAATGTCTGCTTGGATAAGTCGGGCACTGCCATTTAAAAGTTTGGACATGTTTTATAAATATACTCTATTGCAGTAAAGTAATCAATACATGACAGAATAAGAATTATACAGAGATCAAAAAACGTAACATTTGAAACAAATCACAACTTTTAATATTTTGGTTACAATAGTGAACTTTTATCTACATTACATCTATGCACATTCTTGCACCAACCAGCATGAGTATTTAATTCTATCATGTTTGTATAATCCATTAAAAATGACATGATGCATATCATTTAAAATTTTGGTTTTGTAAAGAAATTCGTATGTAGGCATGATTCAAATTTGGGTATTGTATCAAAAGATCTTTAAAGGTGTAGTTTACCCCAAAATGGTCCCCATTATTCATACTATAAAAAAAAATTAATGGGCCCCATTTTTTGGGTGGACTACTCCTTTAAGATCATTTTAAGATAAATTAATAAAAAAAAACAGATTTGTCCAATTATGTCCAAACTTTTGACTGGTAGTATGTCCCAAGTTGCTTCACACAGCCTACAGTTTTGCAAATAAATTAGATTTTTTTTATTCTGTTTGTTAATATTAATTTATGTATTTACTGAACACCTTACTGAAGAGTAAAAAGCCATTTGAAATCATACAGTACAGTGATTTACCACGGTTAAGAGGATACTCGTGTGCTTTTGTGTTTCAGCTACAAACAACATTGTTGTTATCTTTATCTTTATGAAGAATTGTATGAATAGCACAAGCTGAGAACTGACAAACGTGTGTCAGTAATTCATTATTGCTTATTCATAGTCTCACTACACAAAAAGTGTAATGATGGCACTTAAATAAACTTAAAATACACCCCGAATCATTTAAAATGCTTAATACCAAATGCAACGTTATAAAAGAATCTATAAAATTCAGTACTTTATCATTAAAATATATTTAACATGATACCATCAAATGAAATTACTGGACAAAAAGCGCAGATGTAAGGCTATGTTACAAAATCAATTGCCAAATGAAAACGATTAAGACCTGAATAGGATATAGTTTAAATGTTTCTAATAAGTACGTATGTGCAGTTTAGTGTCAAAAGTGCTTTTTCTTTTTTTGGTCATGCATTCAGAGTGCTCTGCAAGTAACAAAAACCCCAAAATACAAACAAACACCCCAAAGTTCATATTTATCCATTTTAAGCTCACCATAAACCACACCACAGATCTTAAAGCTTTCAACGATTTGAAAAGTCCTGTTAATATGATCTGCAGCTTAGCGCATAAAAAACAGGGTAATGTAGCATCTGTAATTTGGGTTGAACCCGTGCTCATACTTTAAAAGGCACCTTGAGGCTTTACAGACCCAGCGTCAAAGTGGTTTAACCTTAACCCCAGTGCTGCTTAATGGGAATCTGGGGATCTCTCGCTCAGAGGGTCTCTGGAGGTACCGGACCTCCTCTCATCGAGGTATACTGGTAAGCAAGGCCTCAATCTGTTCCTCTCCCAAACGCTGCTTCTCATCGAGGTCCTTCTGACGAATCAACAGAGAGGCCTTGGTCTGGACGAAGCGGCGATACTCCTGAAGCTGCGTTTCTGTCAGCTGTTTGGAGAGGAATGCTGAGACCACTCGCTCCCGACGGTCCAGGTTGTCCTTTAAGTCTTTGGCATCGTCCCTCTGTTTGCACAGCAGGCGGTGGCGGTTGTCCAGTGATTGCTATGAAACGAGGAAAGATGTGATTAGTTGATCTAACCATGTCTTATTGACCTTCATAAGTCTACAGTTAGGCAAACAATCTACAAATGGAGACGCGTTGGGACTGTTACTACTCTACCAAGAAGTGGGCGCCTAGTCAAATTGACACCAAGAGCACAACAAAGACTCATCAACCAGGTAAAGAAACAACCCTGAATGACAACCAAAGATTTGAAGGCATCATTGGAACTTGCTAACATCTCTGTTCATGAGTCTACAATACGTAAAACACTAAACAAGCAGGGTATCCATGGCAGGACACCACAATAGAAGCCACTGCTTACTAAAAAGAACATTGCTGCACGCCTGAAGTTTAAAAAAGAGCACATTGACACGCCACGGCGGTATTGGCAAAATGTTTTGTGGACTGATGAAACAAAGATTTAACTATTTGGAAAAAACACACAGCGCTACCATCTGGCGTAGAAAGGACACGGCACATCATCATGAAAACATCACCCCAACTGTAAAGTATGGTGAAGGAAACATTATGATTTGGGCCTGCTTTGCTGCATCAGAGCCTGGCCAGCTTGCAATCATTGAGAGGAAGATGAATTCCCAACTATATCAGACGATTCTTCAGGATTATGTGACAATGTCTGTACGTCAGCTAATACTGTGTGAACGGTGGGTGATGCAACAGGACAACGACCCCAAAACACAGAAGCAAGTCCACAACAGAATGGCTTCAGAAAAATCAAATCTGACTTTTGGAGTGGCCAAGTCAGAGTCAATAAAGATGCTATGGTTTGACTTGAGGAGGGCCATACACAATACGTCGTAAGAATATAGAGCTAATGCAGTTCTGAATCAGGAAGAATGGGCTAAAATTCCTCCTCAACGATGTGCAGGTCTAATCCACAGCTATAGGAAGTGCCTGATTTAGGTTTTTGCTGCCAAGGGGGTCAACCAGGTATTAATTCTAAAGGTTCACTTACTTTTTCCACTGCCCTTTTGAATATTGAATGAGTGTGTTTAATAAAAGACATTAAACAATTTTTTGTGTCATTATTTTTAGACACATTATTTTTGTCAATACCCTTGACTTAGATGAAGATCAAATCACATTTTAAGACAAATTTATTCAGAAAATATGAAATTCCAAAAGGTTCACATACTTTTTATTGCCACTGTATGCACTATTCTACACAGTTGTATAATACAAATAGTGTAAGTAGTGTGTACTCCAAAATATAAAGTGCACTTTATGTACCCGGATCATGCACTCATTCGACTGAATAAATAGAGCGTGTAATGCTAAACACTTCATACACTTAATGGTTGCAGAGGCGGAGCTATCAGATGCAATTAAAGGGAAGTTCACCTACAAAGACGATTACACTTCAGTCTGACGGTGACTGAGGTCAAGCTGGGCAAAACAGATAACATTGACATTAAAAGAACAATGTACAAATCGAGTTTGATTGACATGCCTTGTACCATGTCTGGAAAACTGATTAAACTTCTGGTAATGGTCAGTAAAAACTGTAGGAAAGTTCACACAAAAATATGGAAGTTAATGGTGACCCAAACCTATAGGTTACAAACATTTAAAAAGATATTAATTTGTAATCAGCAAAACAAAAAATACAACTTGATGACAAAATGTTCATTTTTGGGTGAACTTTCCCTTTAAGAGATCCATTTGGGTCGACTGCTCTTTCTAAAATTCATACACTAGATGGTGGAGTTCAAAGAGTTTATAGTATGTGGAGACCTTTCTACCTACAACAATGAGTTTGTGGGTAACATCGGCTGTTAAGAGTGTGCATGGATCTGCACGTCAATTTTTTTACTGGAAACATGAGACCATTGAGGTACTTTAAAGATACTTAATACTTAACTAATACATATTACTTCAGACAGATAGTATGCAAATTGGGAGGAGAGAGTTTAGCACCTCTGATTTACAGTACAATACTCATCTGTAGTACAACTAGTCCAAAATGTAATTCTTATTTGTAATGCAATAATTAATAATTACAATAATAAACAACAATAAAAATAAAGTATTTATGAAATATCTGCTAAATGACTACTAACATACAAACAACATTTAGTGGATTAAGGATATTAGCAACCTGTCGAAAAAATAAGACTTAAATTTGACACAATGATGGCAATTTTTGCATTTTGATGAAGTTCAAATAGTTGTCACAAGAGGGCAGTGCCCTAGCAAAACTCATCGAAACCAGAGCACGGTTTCAGCCATGCAACGTTGATACCAGCAACTGAACTGAACGGACGTGATGAGACTTAAGAAAATGAAAAAAGACTCTCATCTTCACTCAGAAAACACAAAACAATTTCTAAAAACGGACCAGACAAACACATTCTTTATCCACAAACAAAAACCTTTAGTAAACAAGAAAAATGTCAAACAATTTGGGCCCCTCCTAGTATTAACACGAGTTATTTAAACAAAGACACACCTTACATACCTGTCCCATTTCTCACATCTCATTTTTGGTTTGACCTTTTCACTTATTGAATACTGGTTAATAATACAGTAGGCATGAATAGGATAAGCTGTGCCACTCTTTATTTAATAGTAATTAACAACTATTCTTTAGCAATAAACAATAATAATAAAGTTTTATTAATTGATAAACTTATGAGTAATAATTATTAATAAAAACAACTCACAGACAGTATATAACGGGCCCTTTCTTTTGCAAAATTGTCAATTTTTTTTTACATTGGGGGTGGCACATCTTACCCCACTGTCTCCTATGGTATAACAAATGAAGTAACTAATAACTTACTTTCTCTTCGGTGTCTGTGCTATCATCCACAGTACTGAGGGCGTTCTGTACCCGGGCTAGACGGGCTGACAGACAGAGCAGCAGACTGATCACTCGCTCCAGATCTCCTATAAACTGTGTGTAGCGCTCCAGCTCAGCGGGCACACAGCTCTCTCGTACCAGAGTCTCTATAACATCACCTCGTCTCCCATTCTCCTTATCCTCGCTGTGTAAGGTGGAGCGAACTTCCTTTAAAGATGTCAAATGCTCCTCTATATGTGCTATTAACTGCCTCTATACATGAGAGAAAGAAAGATGAAACAAAGAGAGATTTTCTGTCAGCAACCAAAAGGTATTCATATTACAATAGAAGCACAATAGTTGATTGCTGCAAGTTGTAATCCCATTCATTTTGTTTTTTTTTACAGTATTTTTTATAATTGTTGTTAGTAATAGATATTATACACGTGTCAACATTTGAAGTAAATAAAAAAAGTGAATCAAAGACAAGAACGCGTATCATTTAAAATTTTTTAGATCTACTTCAAAATTTTGACTAGTGTATATATTTAACTATATTAAAATATGTATATATGTATAAGTCAAACTCTACCTAAAATGCTGAACAGAGACAGCAAGTATTTCAACATTTGCTACACACTCTAATAAATCATTGCAAATAATTTAAGAAGTTGTCATACAACCTCAAAACTACTTCTATATTTCTATATCTGAATATTTACAACAAACACAGAAAATACTATTTTAATGCTTTTAATGAATAATTATAGGGCAATAGTTTCATACAGGGTCGTCATGCAGCAATTTTTTTAAGGAGGCATAGTGTTTACACCTACCCTTCAAATTATTAATGTCAATTAAACCTTTTATACGCCATATTCTTATAGACTATACAGACAAAAGGAGAAGCATTTATGAATTATTTTATTGCTATTTTACACATGAATAAAAAACTTGCACACGTGATGTCTGTGATTGGCTGTATAGATCAAGACTGCTAAAACAGTGAATATAAAAAAACCTTTGATGCAGCATAAGCAGATCTAAATGTAATGCTATAGTCTACATTTTTTGTTTTATTATTTATTTAATTGCATGCAAAGCATATCATTTTTAAAAACTAGCCTATAAACATATTAGTAACACTAACACTTTATAATAAGGTTAAACATTGGTAAATGAATTAACTAACATGAACAAACAGTGAACAATAGTTTCTCAACATGTATTAATTCATGTATCGATGTTAGTGAATATCAATAGTTATTCGTTTAGTTTATGATGCATTAATTAATGTTAACAGTTACACAATGGTTGATTTTATAAAATTAATAAATGCTGTAGAAGTATTGATCATTGTTAGTTACAGTTTTTCTCAGTTGCTTTGGTACATTTCTCAGATCAGAATTTAAATTCTCAAAATACCTGTTCAATCCTCACATTATTGTGTCACTTGTGCACATCAAAAAAGCAGTTTCTCATTTCTTTCAACAATTTGCAAATTCTTTGGTACATCCACGCACATGATTATGTACAATTCTCTGCTTTTTCCAACAATATCAGTTGTCATGTTGATCAAAATGTATTATAATGGATCTCTGTTCCCCACAACCAGGGCCGGCCCTGGGCATAGGCGGAATAGGCAAATGCTAAGGGCGCCGCCGACCCCTTGGGGCGTCCGTGCGCCCAAATTATTATTTTTTTAATATATGTATATAAACATTTTACTATAAATATTTAATTCTGCACAAGAAAACAACAGTTATTAATGAATTATTAGTAGCATAGTATCTCGGAAGATCGTGCTTGTTAAATAGCTCTATACTGCACAGAAGCGGCAGTTTAAAATATAAACCCAGAATTCAGCGAACGTCAAGACAAAGAAAACGGAAACAACAATCAGACCGAGATGCAGAATAATGTTACACAGACCATGTTTAAATTTCAATGTTTCTGGACAGAAATACCAACTTGTTCACTTTGTTTGGTATTAATAAGTGCTGGCCGCGGTGCTGAAGACGCGCTCGGACGGAGTAGGCTACTGGTGGCACATGCACAGATATTTACGTGCAAGCCATTGGAAACTATTATTCGTTATTATATAATTATTATTCGTTATTTTACTTTATTACTTTCACTTAAGAAGAGTTCTGCACTTTTTATTTTAACATTTCTCTTTATATAAATACTATTTTGTACTTAAATCTATAATTTCGTTACTAACCCAACGAACTCATCTGCGCTTTCCGATAGGTTGCACGTAAGGGGAAAAGTATAGCTTTCTTCCCCTTGAGAAGAGTTGTGCATTTTTAAACTTTTTAAAATAAATATCTCTTTACCAAAAAAATGTTTTTCTTCTATTTAAAATCTATAGTTTCGTTATTTTACTAACCCAACTAATGACTCGTCCGCTTTCCAATAGATTGCACGTAAATATCTGTGCATAAGTGCCACCAGTACTCCGTCAGAGCGGGTCTTGGTCTTCAGCACCGCGAGCACTCCAATGCGCAGCTTATTAATACAAAACAAAGTGAACAAGTTGGTATTTCTGTCCAGAAACATTGAAATTTAAACATGGTCCGTGTAACGTTATGTAAATCCCGCATCTCGGTCTGATTGTTGTTTCCGCTTTCTTGTTCTTGACGTTCACTAAATTCTGGGTTTGTATTTTAAACTGCCGCTTCAGTGCAGTATAGCCACAGTATGCGTGCGTGCGTGTGTGTTTGTTTCCAAAATATTTTCAAAATAAAGAAAAACAAGACAAAGCTGTGCAGTTTGTGTTTCTGTATAAGTTTATGAGCAAAATGATTGGAACACAATTGTGATTCTGTGATTCTAAAGGGCACCAGGTGAAATCTTGCCTAGGGCAGCAAATTGGCCAGGGCCGGCCCTTAGGCATAAGGTCATAGTATAAGTCTTTACATGCAAAATGGTTGAACAAGTTGTCATAATACAGGGTTTGATCAAACATATTTCTATACATTTCCATTAGAAGTTTTTTCTAAATCTGTCCTGAATTGGTAAATTGCTCTCAGGTGAATCTTGACTTTCTCTAACATCCCAAGCAAGCAAAAACTGAGATGTTGAAATGACGGCAAACTATAGCCCCAATATAGTCCGGCTAGGAGTAACCAACTTCTACCCAAAATAACATTGAATTTGATTACATGCCATTTTGCCAAAATTACTTGAAGATGTATGATATTCATGCAAGCAAAGTCAACAGGTGTTCTCTTTTACATGTTCTAAAAGTATATGTATCGTCTATTTTTTATGGTTAGATGTCTATTAGACTTTCACTGGCAGCCTAAATTTAGCCTTGTTTTAGTCAAACATGCTTGCTGGGTCAGGAGGTATAGGAAGACTTCAGTGTAATTCCTACAGTTCAGTTTTCACTAAAGATTTTGTCCAATGTTCACATTTCTACTTTAGTTTTTTTTTCTTTGTGCTATGCAGTGCTGTCTTTTTCTTTCTGTATGGCAATGAAATGGTCTGTCAACGAATTACAGTACAAACAGTAAACCATAAATGTACATTTTGTCCAGTCTCTTGCAATCAAACTCCCACATAACTTACACTAATTTACAATAACTGTCATCAAAACTTTAGCCATTGTTTACATCAGATTCTCCCTCCAGAGTAAACTGTTATATGGACAACATGACTAAACAATTTGACTGTCTGATCCATACACAATGACACAATGACTTGTCATTCTGATGCCACTGACATCTTCATTAACACAGATATTTACTTTTGAGAGATGAACTAAGGATTTTGAGTAAGAGAGTGGCTTTTGCAGGTTATCCATGGTGTTTTGCTATTTGTACAAATTGTTTTGAGAAATGCACTTATTGTTTTGCAAATGTCGAGGATGATTCGAGAAATATACCAAAGAGACTGAGAAAAACTGTAATCTTAACTAATGTATTAACAAATAACCTTATTGTAAAGTGTTACCAACATATTTATATACA